>NC_054481.1:59816630-60116630 GCF_017639515.1 Carcharodon carcharias | reverse complement strand
TTATGACTGGTCCCGGGCAAGGTTCCCAATTTGTCAAATTCCTGAACGAGACTCGAATTTTGTGATGCTCCCAGGTGAGGAGAAATGAGTTGGCTCCCCCTCTTTATTCAGCCCCCTCAGTTGGTCACAAAAAGGTTAATTAAAAATGGACACCCCCCCCCCCCCCCCCCCCGCCCCCCTCCCCCCCCCACACACCATGGACACCTTTCCCCAGTCCAAATGAATTTATTTTTTAGAAGGAGCCACTGTAACCAGGCTTACCTGAGTCAAAGAAAAAGTTCATTAGTTACTAAAGCCATAGAAAAATAATAAAAATACAACACACATACACACAAATCAGAAATGAGAAGAGTCCAAATAGAGGCAAAAAAAAATTATGAATCAGCCTTTGGCTTGTCCGTGAGGTGTAGGTGGTGGTACGTTGCGGTTGTTAGGTTGGGTGATTCCGGTACCGCTGACTTTGGCAGTTTCGCAGTTAGTTTTGGAGGCACTTGGTTCTGCAGGGTAGCTGATGAGGCCTTTTTGATTGTGGCTTCTGCTGAGCCTTGCCTGCAGCAACAGAGACAGATAGACAGACAGAGAGAGAGAGACAGACAGACAGAGAGAGACAGACAGAGAGAAACAGACAGAGAGAGACACACAGAGAGAGACACACAGAGAGAGACACATAGAGAGAGACACACAGAGAGAGACACACAGAGAGAGACACACAGAGAGAGACACACAGAGAGAGAGAGAGAGAGAAAAAAATAGTCGTCTTGCATCCATCTCAGAACTATTTTTACATTCTGAGATATAAGTCAACAGGAGATGGATTTTTGGGTGATTGCTGAGACGGCAAATCATTCTTTTGTCCGCAACCACAGGGGATTAAAGTTGTCTTTTGCATCTTTCCTATCTCCCTTTCAAGTGTCTGCTTCAAGAAGGCCATGACATATTTTCAGGTGCGACACTCCATGTTCTCTCAGGACAGGTCCGTCGGTATAATCCACAGAGGAATTTTCCAGAAAGAGATCACTTTACGCTATCAGCCATCTTTTGCTCAGTGTTTTTGATTGTGTCTCTTTGAAAACGCACAAGTCTTTCTTAAAAAGTTCAATATGCCCATATGTAATTTGTGGCAGTAATTGGCATTTCATGACAATGGTAACTGGAACAGCTTGGCTAGAGGTGCGGCTAGTTCTGAAACACGTCTTCAGTACTATTACCGGAATGTTGTCAGGGCCCATTGTCTTTGCAGTGTTCAATGCCTTCAGCCATTTCTTGATATCACGTGCATTGAATCAAATAAGCATCTGTGATGCTGACACTGTGAAGCATGTAGCAAGACTTTCCTACTTTTTTACTCCACCTCTCGGAAGAATATGAGAAGGCATCAGGTGGGTAAGGATAAGAATAGGAACAGGAGTAGGCCATTCAGCCCCTCAAGCCTATTCCACCATTCAATGAGATGATGGCTGACATATGTGTCTTTGCCCCATATTCCTTAACATCCCTTTTGCACCAAGCGCTTGGAAGAGTTTGAGGAAGAGAGCTCCTCCCTTTCTCTCCCAATGGCATTGACTCTCCGCTGGGGAGCAGCTTCCTCTGCTACCTCACCCAGCATTGCTCATATGGCAGTCTGGAGTCTGCAAAGGGATATCAATAGGTTAAGTGAGTGGGCAAAAATTTGGCAGATGGAGTGTAATTTGGAAAAATGTGAACTTGTTCACTTTGGCAAGAAGAATAGAAAAACAGCATATTATTTAAATGGAGAGAGATTGCAGAACTCGGTGGTACAGAGGGATCTGGGTATCCTGGTACATGAATCAGAAAAAGTTAGTGTGCAGGTATAGCAAGTGGTTAGTAAGGCAGATGGAATGTTATCATTTATTGCAAGGGGAATATAATATAAAAATATGGATGTTTTGCTACAGTTGTACAGGGCATTGGTGAAACCACATCTAAAGTATTGTGGACAGTTTTGGTCTCATTATTTAAGAAATGATACAAGCGAAGCAGCTCAAAGAAGGTTCACTCAACTGATACCCGGGATGCGGGCTGGGGGGTTATCTTATGAGGAAAGGTTGGACAGGCTGGGCCTGTATCCATTGGAGTTTAGAAGAATGAGAGGTGATCTTATTGAAACGTATAAAATCCTGAGGAGACTTGAAAGGGCGGATACTGAAAGGCTGTTTCCCCGTGCGGGAGGGACAATAACTAGGCGACACAGTTGAAAAATAAGGGGTCTCCCATTTAACACGAAGATGCACCTTTGGAACTCTCTTCCCTGCACAGCGGTGGAGGCAGGATCATTGAATAGCTTTAAGGCAGAGGTAGATTGATTCTTGGCTAACAACGGTGTCAAAGGTGGGAATGTAAATTTGAGGTCATAATCAGATTAGTCATGATCTTATTGAATGGTGGAGCAGGCTTGAGAAGTTGAATGGCCTACTCCTGCTCCAAATTTGTATGTATGTATGTACGTTATTCCACTATGGGGGCCATCCCATTCTGTGGGAATTACTGTGTGCCAATCAGATAGGCCCTGGCTGATCTTTACCCTCATCAACCCATGAATACTGAGACCAGTTGCAGTACCATGGGGATGATTAGCTACTCAATCCCGACCAGGAATCAAATCTGAGACTGTCACAGTCTGTATGGCTCAATAACTGGCTTGCATCTCTATAGCACATCCCTAGGATATGCAAGAGCACTTCACAAGCAACAAACTGCTTTTGAAGGACTGTCACTGCAGCAAGGTCCAACAAACAACAGCTAACTAAGACACTGGGGAGAACTCCCCAGCTCCTCTTTGAATAGTGCCATGGAATCTTATACATCCACCTATACAGATCGATGGGGCCTCCAATTAATGTCTTAGCCAAAGACAGCACTTCAGACACTGCAGCACTCTCTCAGTACTGTACTAAAATGTCAGTCTGGATGATATGCGCTGCTCCACATTGCAGCTTGAATCCAAGATCCTCGTTCTCAGGGGTGAGAGAACTACCACAGCCACATTGTGCAGCTACACCACACACAGCTGGGGTATTTCCCACTGCATCTACAGACATTTGCCTTGACAACTTATTAAACTCTATAACTGGGTGCAAATAGATAGAACAAATATACAATTGACAGTAAAGACACACACTGCTAATGCAGGACAGCAAGAATAGAATAAAGCACATACCGGCAGCGTTGATAGGGGGCCGGCAGCAGGGCGCCAGCAAGGGCAGGGAGCAAGCCGCCAATGAGGGCCGGCAGCGGGGCGCCAGCGAGGGCCGGCAGCGGGGCGCCAGCGAGGGCCGGCAGCGGGCCGCCAGCGAGGGCCGGCAGCGGGCCGCCAGCGAGGGCCGGCAGCGGGCCGCCAGCGAGGGCCGGCAGCGGGCCGCCAGCGAGGGCCGGCAGCGGGCCGCCAGCGAGGGCCGGCAGCGGGCCGCCAGCGAGGGCCGGCAGCGGGCCGCCAGCGAGGGCCGGCAGCGGGCCGCCAGCGAGGGCCGGCAGCGGGCCGCCAGCGAGGGCCGGCAGCGGGCCGCCAGCGAGGGCCGGCAGCGGGCCGCCAGCGAGGGCCGGCAGCGGGCCGCCAGCGAGGGCCGGCAGCGGGCCGCCAGCGAGGGCCGGCAGCGGGCCGCCAGCGAGGGCCGGCAGCGGGCCGCCAGCGAGGGCCGGCAGCGGGCCGCCAGCGAGGGCCGGCAGCGGGCCGCCAGCGAGGGCCGGCAGCGGGCCGCCAGCGAGGGCCGGCAGCGGGCCGCCAGCGAGGGCCGGCAGCGGGCCGCCAGCGAGGGCCGGCAGCGGGCCGCCAGCGAGGGCCGGCAGCGGGCCGCCAGCGAGGGCCGGCAGCGGGCCGCCAGCGAGGGCCGGCAGCGGGCCGCCAGCGAGGGCCGGCAGCGGGCCGCCAGCGAGGGCCGGCAGCGGGCCGCCAGCGAGGGCCGGCAGCGGGCAGCCAGCGAGGGCCGGCAGCGGGCAGCCAGCGAGGGCAGGGCAGGAAGCCGGCCACCAGTGAGAGTCGGGCACACGCTGATGGTACTTGCGGAGAAATGTGTTTAAAGGGTCTGCTTTATGGTCATGTGTGTGTGTTCTACACTTGGATACTTGCACACCTGTTGAAATCTGGTAGCTGATCAAGATCCAGGAGTGCAGAATGTGTTGTGATCTTGGTCACATCAAACTCGCTGACCAGCTCCTCTAGGATTCGACCTGGCCGATTACCTGTAAACACAATATAAAGATAACACATTTTCACAGAGGCTTCACTCCACTTGCATTTCTTATCCATTTTCTCTTGCTTATCTCTCTGGGTCTTCACATCACTCCACACAGCAAGGACCAGGAGGGTGAAATACCGTCTGTCAGGTTATATCCATGCTGCTCTCAAGTTTACGCTATCCTGTAGATAACTACTCCAGCCTGAATCCTATCCTGTGAATAACATATTCGACTAGTGCACAGTCCTGTGCAACACTACCCAGCCTGTGCACAGTCCCGTGTGCAACACTACCCAGCATGTGCACAGTCCTGTGTGTAACACTACCCAGCCTGTGCACAATCCCAGTGCAACACTACCCAGCCTGAGCACAGTCCCATGTGCAACACTACCCAGCCTGTGTACAGTCCCATGTGCAACACTACCCAGCCTGTGTACAGTCCTGTATGCAACAGTACCCAGCCTGTGCACAGTCCTGTGTGCAACACAACCAATCTGTGCAGTCCTGTGTGCAACATAACTAACGTGTGCACAGTCCTGTGTGCAACACAACCAACCTGTGCAGTCCTGTGTGCAACATAACTAACCTGTGCACAGTCCTGTGTGCAACACAACCAACCTGTGCACAGTCCTGTGTGCAACACAACCAACCTGTGCACAGTCCTGTGTGCAACACAAACAACCTGTGCACAGTCCTGTGTGCAATACAACCCAGTCAAACCTAGACAGACCCACCTGCACACAGTTCTGTGTATAACACATCCCAGACATCATGCAGTCCTGTATACAACACACCCCAGCCTGCACAATCCTGTGTGCAAAACTCCAGCCTGTGTGGTCCTATGTGCAACATATGCCAACCTGCATGCCGTCTCTGTATGACAAATTCTAAATAGAGTAAATCCCTTTCCCTATTCACAGCACCTGAGAAGCCAGATCCACAGTTGGTGACAATGTCAAGTAAAGCCTCTGGCAGGAAGCCATTCTGGGAAAAGTTCTGGATGAACAGATCACCCTGACGCTTGGACAATTTGCTGCCATCTTTGTTCAGGAGAAGAGGAAGATGAGCAAAAGCTGGTGGGTCCCAGCCAAAGGCCTTGTACATTAGTAGATGTTTGGCAGTGGAAGTGAGCCACTCGGTGCCCCGCAGAACATGGCTGATCTTCATGTGGTGATCATCGACTACGTTTGCTAAGTGATACGTTGGAAACCCGTCCGTCTTAATGATGACGGGGTCTCCCTCCACACTGGCAGGATCCAGCCTGTTCACCCCGTACACTAGATCTTCAAAGGGTTCAGCACCCTCCTCCAGACGAAATCGAATAACATGTGGGCATCCTTGTGCCAGTCGTTCCTCGATCTGTTTCGAAGTCAGGTGCCTACAGCGATTATCATATCTGAAAAGGGACAGCATTTGTATCACAAGAGGAGCCTGCCCACATATTTTTAAACTATTTTTCTACAATTTCTTTAGGCAGAGCTAGATGGTATCAGTTGACAATGTGAAAGAAGGTAAGATGATGGAAGGGATTGGGGGAATGGGTAGGAGGCTAGGGGGTAGGAGTTGGCTTGTTGGGGGTGGGATTAGGGCAGTAGGGTTGCAGGCAGTCCAGGTCAGTTTATCCACCATAAAGTTTTGCACCAAGGAGTCACAGGTACACAAGTAGGCCACTCAGCCAGTCCAGCTTGTTTGTCAGTCAATAAGATCATGGCTGAGCCTCCTCCTTCAAGCAAAGAAATAAAATTAATGACAAGGAGACAGAAGGAAAGACAAATGACCCGTGTCCATGGACAGCTCCCCGTAACCATATGCTTCAAACCTACTTTAGTATAAAAATAAAAAGCGCTGGAAAAACTCAGCAGGTCTGGCAACATCTGTGAAAATAGAAACACAGTTATCATTCTGAGTTCAATATGACTCTTCTTCGCAAATGGGAGAGGTAGGAATTTGATGGGTTTTATGCTGTTGAAAAAGTGGGTAAGGGAGTCAGGTGGAACAAAAGGGAAGGTCAGGGATAGGTTAGAGGGCGGGGTAAATTAAATGTCAAAGAAGTCATCGAACAAAAGGCAAAGGGAGTGCTAATGGTAATAGTAAAGAAACAAAGCATTGGTCTAGAGTGGGTGTTATTAGCAGAATAAACGTCAGCTCTGAAGGCAAAAACATGAAAAAAAGATACAAACTGGCACTTGGCAAAAAATATTCAAAATGGAGGAAATAATTCATGGTCTAAGAATTTATGGTCTTCAGAGCCTGAAAAGTGCCTAGTTGGAAGATGAGGTGCTAGTCCTCCGACTTGCATTGGAAGATGATGTGCTGTTCCTCCAGCTTGTTTTGGGCTTCGCTGGAACATTGCAGCAGGCCAAAAACAGAAATGTGAGCAAGATGGCAAACTGAAGTGGCATGCGACAGGAAGGTTGGGGTAATGCTTGCATGGTGTTCCACAAAGCAGTCTCCCAATCTGTATTTGGTCCCCGGTTTGGGAAAACCGCATTGTGAGCAGTGAATAAAGAATACTAAATTGAAAGAAGTACAAGTAAATATCTGCTTCATCTGGAATTAGTGTTTGGGGCCTTGGATAGTGAGGAGAGGGGAGGTAAAGGGACAAGTGTTACACCTCCTGCAATATGGGAAGCTGCTGTGGGAAGGGGATGAGGTGTTAGGGGTGATGGAGGAGTGGACCAGGGTGTTGCCGAGGGAATGGTCCCTTCAGAATGTTAACAGGGAGGGGAGGGGAAGATGTGTTGGTGATGGTATCATGCTGAAGATGGCAGAAATGGTGGAGGATGATCCTTTGAATACGGAGGCTAGTGAGGTGAAAGTGAAGACAATGGAAATCTTACTATGTTTCTGGGAGGGAGGGGAAGGGGTGAGGGCAATAGTGCAGGAAATGGGTCGGACATGGTTGAAGGGTCTGTCAACAACATGGGGTGGGGGGGAGAATCCTCAGTTCAGGAAAAAGGGAGACACCTCAGAAGGTAGCATCATCAGAGTGGATGCAATGGAGATGGAGAAACTGGGAGAATGGAGTCCTCACAGGAAGCAGAGTGCGAAGAAGTGTAGCCAAGATAGCTGTGGGAGTCGGTGGGCTTGCAATGAATATTAGTAGACAGTCTATCAGCAGGAACAGAGACAGAGAAATCAAGGAAGAGAAGTGTCGGAGATCAATCATGTGAATCTGAGAGAAGTTCCGGACAAGAGGAAAAGGTGGCACCCATACAGTTATGATTATGCTGGAAAACGAGATCTGAGGAAGAGTTAAACAGACTCGAAACGTTAACTCTGTTTCTCTCTCCACATATGCCGCCAGACCTGCTGAGTTTTTCTAGCATTTCCTATTTTTATTTCAGATTTCCAGCATCCACAGTGTTTTGCTTTTATTTATTGAACAGTTATGGAGATTTGGCCTGAGTTGGATTGGAACAAAGAATGTTCCACATACCCCACCAAAAACAGGCATAACTAGGGCCCATGCGGGTAGAGCTGTGACTTTTATTTGGAGGAAGTGAGACAGGTCGAAGGAAAAATTTTGCTTTTAAACCTACTTTGGTGTTTGTCTCATTCTCAATGCTTCCTTCTTCAACATTTCCAGACGCCGGGGACTACAGAAGCAATAATATGCTGCATTCTTCATTACCAGGGTCTCAGTGGCCTTTAAGTACAGATCCAGTCGCTCCGACTGCTTGTATGGTCCATAAGAGCCCCCTCGCTGAGGGCTTTCATCAGGGGAGATACCTGTGTCACAAGTAAAACAGAGAGTGTGATAACCAAGAGTCTTATACTGTCTGTATGCAACAAAGGGAATCCTATAACTGAGAGCCTTATACTGGTTGTAACAGTGCGTGTTATAACCGAGAATCTTATGTTAATTGTGTGTAGCAGAGAGAGCATTATGATCTAAAGTCTTATGCTGAGGATGTGTAACAGAGACAGTGTTGTAAATTAGTGTCTTAAACTGAGATTCAGGTGTATAAAAGGGAGATTGTGATATCCATGAGTCTTAAGCTTAGTGTGGGATTTGTAACAAAGAGAGTGTTATGACTGAGAGTCTGATACTGTGGGTGTGTAACTTAGAGCCTCCCAGCATACACTACCTGCCCACTCCAGTACATTCTCAATGTTTTCCACTGCTCCAGGTACAAGACGGCTCTGATCCGTATCTTCAATCCGGAGGATAAAGCTGCCTCCATGTTTTTTGGCAAATATATAATTATACAGAGCTGTGCGGAGTCCACCCAGGTGCAGGAAGCCTGGTGAAACAAGCAAAAATAACAGGATTTTAGAAGCATTCAACAAGTCATATCTGAGCTGCACCTCAAATACCAATTGGGTGATCTAATGTGATCCAGAGACAAGGAGACTGAGAATAGAGTCCAGATTGTGGTAAAATTCTTAGTTGGGGGGGGGGGGGGGGGTGGGTGGCATGTCTGATGGCCTACAATTGGGTCCCAGCACCCAGGGAGGCAGAGGGCAACAAGAGCACCCTGGGAAGGTAGAAAATAAAGTGAGGAAAGGGCTGCACTGAGGCAGGAGCTGCCATAAAGACAATGGTATCAGACATGGTCAGTGGAGTTAGGTGGAGAAAGGCAGGTACGCGGGGGAGAATGGGAGGCGCATGGGGCAGGAAGGCAGGCACGTGGGGGAGGAAGGGGTGCGCCTGGTGGAGAAAGGGGGTGCGTAGGGGAGAAAGGGGATGGTGAGGCAGGACAGGGCGGAAGAAGGGTTTACGGAGGGGGGGGAGCCGATGGGGGTCAGGTACCAGGATGAGATTCCATGTGGGCAGCTGAAACCAGAGTTCTGCTGAGTCAATACAGTAATGTCCAAGCCTATTTGCATAATTGATATTATTAAATATTTATATATAATATAATCATCCTGTCAGCAAGTCCTTCTGTCTCTGTACCTGTGGGACTCGGCCCGAACCGCAGCCTCACCCCAGCCCCGGCCCCGGCCCCGGCCCCGGCCCCGACCCCTCCGCACAGGCCGGATCTCAATACCGCTTTCCACCCCACAGCCAGGCCGGAGGCAGCCTCAAGCCGCAGCTGCCGGGTCCGGCGGCGCACAACTGACAGCAGCATCACACTCGCTTCGAACAGCTGCCTCCCCAGGCCCCACTGAGAGATCTACTTCCGGTCCGCCCGCTTTAAACTGTGGGCGGGACTTGCAGCTGTCCATCAACCAATAAAGCCCGCCCCCCAGAAGGTGAGTGACATAAAGAGTGACAATGATGGACGGAGAGAAATAGTGTGTGTGCGACACTGAGATGGGGAATGTGTGTAGCAATATATAGAGTGTGTCTCAAGAGTTAGACAGACAGAGGGTGAGTGTGAGAGAGCTGGAGAAACAGAGAGTGTGAGAGAGAGGGAAGTTTTGTTTTTGTTTTGGATTTCCAGCATCCGCAGTTTTTTGCTTTTATCTGAGTGAGAGGGTCCATTGACAGGACCTACCAACTCCTTTTCCAATAGGGCTTCTAGGACATTATGGAGAATTAACCTTCTTAGATGTTGTTTCTCAGAATTCGTCCTGGGGTTTTGCACACACAATGGCTGTTCTCAGCGTTCCTTATAATTCTTTAACAAAATCAAAAATACTTGGAAAAACTCAGCAGGTCTGACAGATCTGCGGAGAGGAATACAGTGAGGACAAGGGGGACCCTATCATGGTTCTGGGAGGGAGAGGAAGGTGTGAGGGCGCGCTGGCACACTGACCTCCTCAGGGCCCCTCCCACAATTCTTTCTCTGGTACATCGATGACTGCTTTGATGCTGCTTCATGTTCTCATCTGGATCTGGAAAAATTTGTTAAGTTTCCTTACAATTTCCACCCCTCCATCATTTTCACGTGGTCCATCACTGACACTTCCCTTCCCTTCCTTGGCCGCTCAGTTTCAATTTCTGGTGATAGACTGTCCACCAATATTCATTACAAGCCTACCAACTCCCACAGCTACCTCAACTACAGCTCCTCACAGCCCGCTTCCTTTAAGGACTTCATCCCATTCTCTCAGTTCCTTCACCTCTGTTGCATCTGTTCTGCTGATGCCACTTTCAAAAACAGTTCCTCTGACATGTCTTCCTTCTTCCTTAACTGAGGATTTCCACCCACGGTGGTTGACAGGGCCCTCAACCGTGTCCGACCCATCTCCCGCGCATCTGCCCTCACACCTTCCTCTCCCTCCCAGAACCATGATAGGGTTCCCCTTGTCCTCACTTATCACCTCTCCAACCTCGCGTTCAAAGAATCATCCTCCACCATTTCCGCCAGCTCCAGCATGATGCCACCACCAAACACATCTTCCCTTCATCCCCGTGGCAGCTTTCTGCAGGGATTGTTCCCTCCGGGACACCCTAGTCCACTCCTCCATCACCCCCTACACTTCAACCCCTTCCCACTGCATCTTCCCATGCAACCGCAGAAGATGCAACACCTGCCCCTTTACTTCCTCCCTCCTCACTGTCCAAGAGTCCAAACACTCCTTTCAAGTGAAGCAGCACTTCACTTGCACTTCCCTCAATTTAGTCTACTCCATTCCCTGCTCCCAATGCGGTCTCCTCTACATTGGAGAGACCAAACACAGACTGAGTGACTGCTTTGCGGAGCACCTTCGTTCTGTCCACAAGCATGACCCAGACCTCCCTGTCGCTTGCCATTTCAACACACCATCCTGCTCTCATGCCCACATATCCATCCTTGGCTTGCTGCAATGTTCCAGTGAAGCTCAACACAAACCAGAGGAACAGCACCTCATCTTCCGACTATGCACTTTATATTAAGTTCAACAATTTCAGATCATGAACTCTCTCCTCCATCCCCACCCCCTTTCTGATACCCCTTTTTCCAATAATTTATAATTTTAAAAAATCTTTCTTTTCCCACCTATTTTTAAACTTATTTCAACCTATTGTTTTATCTCCACCCATTTCGATCCGTCCCCCCCACCCCATCCCCACTAGGGTCATCTGCCACTAGCTTGTGCTGCTTGCTATTCTTAATGTCCCCATTCACACATTCCGTAGATAATATCACCACCATCAACACCCCTTTGTCCTTTTGTCTATGACATCTTTGACAATCTCTTCTTTGCCTCCACCTATCACTGGCCCTCTATCCAGCTCCACCTGTCCCACCACCCTCTACCAGCTTATATTTCACCTCATTTCCCCAGTTCCTTAGTTCTGATGAAGAGTCACATGGACTCGAAACGTCAACTGTATTCCTATCCGCAGATGCTGTCAGACCTGCTGAGTTTTTCTAGGTATTTTTGTTCAGCTAAAGTATTTAACTCAAGGAGGTTAGTGGAGTTACAGAAAAATGATTTGCAATTAAAGCAATTATATCAGAAAGCTTACTCAGAAACAGAAGCAAAATGTATTCCAGTATGTTACTACATTAAGGGAGATATTTTAATGAGAAAATGGAGGTCAGATCATGTCTCAGCAAATGAAAGCTGAAGTGAGGTGCATCAGATTGTTATCCCATTAGGGTATAGAAATAGATTCTGAGGATTGCTCATGAAATTCCAATGGGGGGATATTTAGGAATTAGGAAAACACAGGAAAAAATGTAGAGGGATTTTTTTTTTGGCCAGGATTACATAGGGATGTAGTCAAATTCTGTAGAACTTGTCATACATGTCAAGTAACAGGAAAACCACAAGCAGTGATTAAGCCAGCGCCATTAATCCCAATACCAGCATTTGAATAACCTTTTACCAGGGTCATGATTGATTGTGTAGGACCCCTCCCTAAGTCTAAAAGTGGAAATCAGTATTTACTGACAATAATGGATGTGTCTATCAGGTTTCCTGAAGCAATACCTTTAAGAAATATTACAACTAAGAGGATTGTGGAGGAGTTAACTAAATTTTTTTTACAAGATATGGTTTGCCTAAGGAAATACAACCAGATCAGGGGTCAAATTTCATGTCACAGCTGGTTAAGGAAGTAATGAACAGTTTGGAAATAGAACAGTTTAGGTCAACAGCTTATCTTCCAGAGTCATAAGAAGCTTTGGAAAGATGGCATCAAACTTTAAAAACTATGATGAGAGCATACTGTCAGAATGATCCACAGGATTGGGGTACAGGAATTCCATTTTTGTTATTTGCTATTAGAGACACTCCTAATGCATTGACTGGTTTTAGCCCCTTTGAACTAGTTTATGGTCATGAGGTAAGGGGACCACGGAAGTTGATTCACAAGAAATTGGTGGTTCAAAATTCAGAAACTATTCTCCTGGATTACATACCAAATTTCAGGGAAATTAGATTGATTGAACAGAGCATGTGAGTTGGCTAAGGAACATTTAAAGACATCACAGCAAGTGATGAAAGTGAAGGCAGATAAGAAAGCTAAAGCTCGCAGTTGTTTCTGGAAAGTACTAGTTTTGATACCAGTATTAGGTGATTCATTAAATGCAAGGTTTAGTGGGCCTTACAGGATTGAAAAGAAATTGAGTGAAGTAAATTATTTACTATATACTCCAGATAGAAGAAAGAAGCAGAGGGGATGTCATGTAAATATGCTTAAAAAGTACTTTAACAGGGAAGAGGAACAAAAAAGGTATTATTGATGGTAAATGATGAAAGAGGTAGAAGTGCAGGACTCTGAAACTGATTTCCCTCTTATCAAATTGGATAATGAGGAGGTGCTTGAAAATTTAAATTAAATATTGAGTTATCTTCCAAGCAAGTGTCAAAGTGATTTGGAAAAGCTATTGAAGTCACACAAACTTATTTGTGGAAATAAGTTTGGAAAGATGCATTTAGCTGTACATGATGTCTCAGTTCAGGTTTCATCTTCAATAAGGCAACATCCTTATAGATTAAATCTGACAAAGTTATCACAAGTACAAAAAGAAATTGATTTCATGCTTCAGAATGATATAATTGAGTCTAGTTGCAGTAACTGGAGTTCGCCAATTGTACTGGTACTGAAACCGGATGGAACACACAGACTGTGTGTGGACCACTAAAAAGTGAATGTGGTGACAAAAGCAGATTCATATCCTATACCATGGTTGGAAGATTGCATTGAGAAAGTGGGACAATCAAAATTTATCATAAAGATTGACTTGCTTAAAGGATATTGGCAGATACCGTTCTTGGAGAGAGCAAGGGAGATATCAGCTTTTGTAAGACCAAGTGGACTATATCAATTTAAAGTCATGCCATTTGGTATGAAGAATGCACCTGTGACATTTCAAAGACTGACAAAGTAATTGCAGGTCTAATCAATTGTGCTTATATATATATATTGACGATCTAATAGTTTTCAGTCAGACATGAGAGGAGCATTTACAACATCTGGAAGAATTATTTACTCAATTACAAGAAGCTAATTTGGTGATGAACTTGGCTAAAAGAGAATTTACAAAAACGCAAGTTACGTATCTAGGCTATGCCATTGGACATGGTAAGGTGGCTCCAAGAGATGCGAAAGGAAAGGCTATCGTGGATTTCTCAGTGCCTACAACAAAACAAGAAATTTTGAGATTTCTGGGTATGAGTGGGTTTTACCAGAAATTTGTACCAAATTTTAGCCGTGCGGTTGCTCCACTACTGACTGAACTATTAAAAAAAACAAGAGGTTTCAACGGCCACTAGAGTGTATTAACTACGATACCAATTTTGGCAGCACCCAATTGTGCCAAGCAATTCAAGTTGGCCATTGATGCAATCAATATAGGCATTGGGGTTGTACTGTTACAAGATGACGACACTGGGATTGAAGAACTGATAGGGTATTTTTCATGGAAGCTGAATGTACAACAGAGCAGATATTCAACGATCAAAAAAGAAGCTTTGGGTTTAGTGTTAGCATTGCAGCATTTTGAAATTTATGTTGCAAACAATTATCAGAAACAATTGTTTATACAGACCATAATCCTTTAAAGTTTTTGGACAAATTTCGAGACAAAAGTGCAAGGTTTTTTAGGTGAAGCCTATTATTACAACCATTTAAACTACGGATTATACATGTTGCAGGAAGAGAAAATCTGTTCACAGACGTGTTATCAAGAATTTGAAACTTAAAGGAAAATTGGACTTAAAAAAAAAAATCTGGACGCTGGACTGGAATGATTTCTGTTGATACCAAGGGCTTGTGTATATATATTATGTTAATACATGCATCTGGTAATGTAATAGGATAATAAGTATAGGAGATAGTGTGAGGTGGATTATGAAAAAATGAAGCCATCTTTTAGAATTATGACGGTTCATTTTTCGTTAGGAAGAGGGATGTCAGGAAGAGAAATTAATGTATATAATGTTATTCAAAATTATTTTTTTTAAATAGAAGTTTAGTCTGTGTGTGTGTGTGTTAATTGGATTAAAGCCAGCTAGTCTGGGTGCTTTGATGTATAGTAGTTTTGAATGTAAAGAGTGAGGTAAAGGGTGCGTCTACATCTTGTTGAATAAACCATTTCAAAAACTGGGGGTGAAATCTTGCACTTAGCTAGGAGACACCAAGCAATGTTTATATTACTAATAATATTGGTACTATGAAAGGGGTTTTATTGTTAGAAAAGGTGGAATTCAAAGGGCCTGGTCATTCAATGAGAATTTGAATTCAAACGGGAGGCTAGGTAGAACAGAAAAGAATTTGTGTGCGCAGGTCAGAGGCACATAAGATCTAAGCCTGTAAGTCTACCACTGTGTCTGCAAAAGACCAAATTGAAAGGAAAATCATTTTGAATTTGTTAGGTAAAAAATGCTTTGCCTCGTGTCTTCTGAAGTCTATTGGTTACTGTTGCCTTAGCGGAGATTAACTTGGGAATTTGTTAAAAGTTATGATAGTAGTAATTTGTAGTCATGTTCATGTGTTTAATTTGTTGTAAATTAATAAATGTTTCATTTAGTTTGATATAAAAACCACTGGAGGCTTGTGGGTTCATTTCTGAATTCAAAGTTGCATCTCAAACATACCAATTGAAAATATAGGTTATGACAGTTGTTTAAGGGTTCCTTCTGGGATTTTTAAATAACAGCCTTTACCAACTGCTGTCATAACACAATATATTATTTATGCTTTACTGACAATGTGACATTTGTTGCTGATGCTGAGCAACAATTCTATCAAGATGCACCTCTGACAAGCAAATGTGAATGTCACGGTTAATCTGCATCCTGGCTCAGTATATTGTTTTCATTAGTGCTATTGCTGAAAATTAAACTTCACACAAGTAGGTTAATGTACTAAGTGGGACCAACTCTTTCAGTGCTGTATTCATTGGAGCATTTACAGCCGGAGCTGCCTCTGGTACCTGGAGCCCTGGCTGCCTCCCTACACCTGGAGCCCTGGCTGCCTCTGGTAGCCAGAGCCTTCACTGTCTCTAGCACCCGCAGAGCCCAATGTCTCCAGTATCAGGAGCCTTCATTGTTTCACACCCGCAAACATCTATTGAAACTTCTATTCCTGCATGTATCGATAATTCAAACAGCACAATCAGCTTGCACCATTCAGAAGCATGGAGGTGGGGTGCAGGGTGGAGGAGTGTTATGAGGTAATAAATCAAGCATCACACAGTCATAAAATAACATCTTTTATTAGATCTAAACAGTGAAAATATATTAAAAAGTCAGTTGTTTTGTTTTAATGTTGAACATTGCCAAAGAATAGCTGTCTCATAATAGAGGGGTCAGGTGGGTCACGTGACTTGTATGGGGTTGACTGTGATGGTTGCCAGTCAACTGTCAGTAAAAGCTCAGCCGATCTTGCGGCAAGGTTGATGGTACTCCTTGAAATCCACACACCCCTTGAAATCTCCTTGCAGACGCTGTGGGCGCCAGGGACCCTAGATTGAGAACCCCTGCATAAGGCCGTTACCTGGTTGCAAGGCTGGGCTGGAGATTCTATCTCCATTCTGCCATGGTCGTTCCTGGGTGGACCTGCAGACAATGTGCCAGAGCAACCAGCCTTTACACTCTCTACACTTTCCACATACTACAAATGTCAGCTCTGGCTCAGTGGGGTAAATCCCACTCCCAAGGTTTTAGTCCATAATCCAGGCTAACACTCCTAGCACAGCACTTGGGGATCACCGCAATGTCAAACGTGCTGCCCTTGGGAGGAAACATTAAACTGAGGTCTTGTCTGCCCTCTCAGGTGTATGTAAAAGATCTCGTCGTACTTTTTGAAAAAGAGCAGGGTAGTTCTCCCCAATGTCCTGGTCAACATTTATCCCTCAAACAACATGACAAAAACAGATTATCTGGTCATATTCATTTGCTAATTGTGGGATCTTGCTATGCACAAATTGATTTCAGTGACTACACCTCAAAAGTATTTCATTGGCTGTAATGCGCTTTAGGACATCATGAAGTCATAAAAGACACGATTGAAATATAAGTCTTTCTTTCAATAGAAATTATTATTCTGAAAAGTGCAAAACATTTTGTCCTTGGCTATTCAAAGATCCTTCATGTTGGAGCGGGGTCCTCTCTTTACCCTGCACCGTATTGGAAGGGTGGAACTCCGACCATGATTGGGCAGTTCACCCCAACTCTGTAGGTCAGAGCATACTCTGTTTTATAACAAGGACAGGTGTTACCTATTAAGTATGCCACGGAATATGTTTCAGGAAGCAAGTGCAACACTTACAGGAAGTGTACTTTTTATTCATTCATGGGATGTGAGCACCGCAGCAAAAGGCTTTTTCACAGCCTGATGGTCCAGGATTTTGACCTCCAGGCAAGCATTTATTTCCCATTCTTAATTATCCTTGAGAATATGGTGGTGAGCCGCCTTCTGGAATGATTGCAGCCCGTGTGGTGAAGGGCCTGATTAGCAAGAAGGTTGTGGATCCCAGTCCAACATTTCAAATGGCTCCATTCAACCCAACTAGTCTCATCCATAGATTGAATCTCCATGGTCCCAATGACTTAGAAGTATTCAAATCCATCCATGGTCTCGCCCTCCTGATTTGTGTAACCTCCTCCAAGCCTCTTGCACATTCCAGATTTAATTGCTCCACCATTGGTGGCCATGCCTCTAGCTGTCAAGTCCCAAAGCCTTGAAATTCCCCGCTGACGCCTCTGAGTCTCTACCTCGTTCTCCTCCTTTAAGACGCTTAAAACCTGCCTCTTTTGGTCACCTGCCCTTATACCTCAATGGCTTGGTATAAAATTTTGTTTGATAACTCTCCTGAAAAATGCCTTGCCATGTTTTACTTTGTTAAAGCTACTCTATAATTAAGGCAGCAATGGTGGAGTGATGAAAATTGGGATGCACAAGAGGCCAGAATTGAAGGAGCACAGAGTTCTTGGAGGGTTGTAGGGCTGTAGGAAGTTACACAGATAATGAGGGATGAGGCCAGGGGGGAATATGAAAGCAAGAATGAGAATTCTGAAGCCTAGGCATTGCCTAGTTAAGTGGCTCAAGAATCTTGTGTGTGATGTTTGCATTCGGAGCTTTCCCAGCAACAGAAGGTGACAGATATACACACTGGATTACTTGCTTCTTTAATGATAAAAACAAAAAAACTGCGGATGCTGGAAATCCAAAACAAAAACAGAATTACCTGGAAAAACTCAGCAGGTCTGGCAGCATCGGTGGAGAAGGGTCATGAGGACTCGAAACGTCAACTCTTTTCTTCTCCGCCGATGCTGCCAGACCTGCTGAGTTTTTCCAGGTAATTCTGTTTTTGTTTTGCTTCTTTAATGAAGTGGATTTGTAACTAACACCTCCAATCACATGGTAAGTGATGATTATCTGAAGGTTATGAGCACACAAAAGGACTCCCATCAATTCCTGGTGAGGAGCAAATGACAGTAACAATGGACTGTTCGATCCTGAGCTTGTATGGTTATACTTCAGTTTGTAAGGAATGAGCAGTTGCTTATAAATTCCCTGCATCAACAAAAATAACAGCTAATTTGGATATATCAGTCAGTGCAAGACAGAACTAAGATACAAGGACAGGGGAGAAATCCTACGGTGTAAAACAATACTGTACTGTAAATCTATTTGTTATTTCTACTGATATCAGAATGTTTTTGTTTAGTGCCCACAGAAGTTCTCAGGTTGGGTGGGCTCTGTCTTATTTCTTCTGTAATGGTTATTGTAGGTTCAACATTATCATTTGACATAGTACACTCACGCCTGACATCTCCCAAGAATGAGAGACTAAGACGGTTTTGCAAAGGATTGAAAACACTGCAGTACGTGGTCTCCACCACCAGACATCCTTAGTAATTTAGATACTAAACTCCCTCTAGTGGCAGAGGAAAGCTGCTGCAACATTCTAATCTGCTCCATGAATCCATGGGATTTTCCCTGTCCAACTCCAGCAGGTTCCAAAGCAACAGATCCCTGGAATTCAGAGCTGTGGATATTCCCTGCCACCCCTGCACTTTTAGGAAAATTGAAGGTCAGAAATCTTGCAAGTCCGAGGCATTGTCTTCAATTTTCTTCACAGTGAAAAAGGAAAGTGTGCCAAAAAAACAGAAACTAGTCAGGATGAGGAGCTGCCATGAAAGTACCAGATAGTTGCTGTACCCAAAAGCCACTGCGGCAGAAATGGACTGAAAGCCAAGGAGAAAGAAAACAGTCACACAGATGAGAATAGTGTTTTTTCTTTCTGCAGCATGGACGGCTGTTCTGCACACAAGCATATGAAAAAGGCCTGCCAAACCCATCCCTGTCCAGATACGATGCAGCCATTTCAAACAATCAGGCTGCCTCCTACACATAAGGGGGAGGGGAAAACCAGAAGATAAAAAAGGGACAAGAAATTTAAAAGACTGCATGAAGTTCCTTCTCTGATTCTTTAATCTGGGAGTAATCCAGAAGCACTTTTAATCCCAGATAACTTGCTGCTGTACCTGAGAACAAGCTTTCTCAGATGTGCAACTGCAGTTAATCACCACACGCTTCAGTTTGCTCCAGAGGCCAATAACTCTCTGCAAATTAACACTTCCTAACATATAGCTTAACTTCTTGACCAAAACATTTCCAACTTGTCCCAAGTCCTGCCCATCTGGGAGCGCCTTCCCTTCTCCTTTTAAAAACCTCAATTATATTTGCTTCTGAACTACATTTCAACCCAGACTTCATAAACTCTCTCCCGATAACTAAGCCCAGGACAGGGTATGATATTAGTTACCCTTCCATGTGTCTTCCCAAGGTCTTTGATATCACCCAACATGCACAGGACCAAAGACACCATACTCTAATTGTGTTGGATAATGAGGCTGTATTTTAGCTATGTAATGCATATTGGAGACTGTAGGTGTATCATAACACAGTATGATGAATTATGGCAACAGTATTCACTACTCCACCCACTGGCTGTACCCTCTCATGTCTTTCCTGCAGTCCACTCACCGGCTCTTCCACAGTCCCTGATCCTACTGCTCACTGCCTCTCTTCTGCTCTCTGACTTTCTCCCTGATCCTTCCATTCAACTCCCCCCCCCCCCCGCACTCCCTTGCTTGCATATTTCCTCCTCACTGCCCCTCTCCCGAGCCCTGGTTCACAGCGAGGTTTTAGGAGAGGGAAGCGCAAGTGAAAGTTAGTGGAAGAGGGAAGCAGTGAGTGGGAGGGAGGCAGTGAGTGGGTGAGGTGGGGTTAAGTGGATACCATGGGTGTAACTTAACTCAGTTCAAATAACTAGAGTAGATATACAATTAAACACGAAGATAAAAGCAAAAAACTGCGGATGCTGGAAATCCAAAACAAAAACAAAAATACCTGGAAAAACTCAGCAGATCTGGCAGCATCTGCGGAGAGGAACACAGTTAACGTTTCGAGTCCAAATGACTCTTCAACAGAACTAAGTAAAAACTTACTAGACAACTGGGGATGTGATGGTATTGGGCAGTATTTGGGTATCTGGTACTATTGGGGAGACAGGTGGTATAGGGATGTTGGGCAGTTTTGGGGCACTGGGCAGTATTGTGGCTGTACAGTATTGGGACATGGACAGTATTGGGGGCTGGACAGTATTCGAGCATTCGAGAAGTATTGGCTGAGTTTTTCCAGGTATTTTTGTTTTTGTTTTAGATATACAATTGTAGATTGAGTGTTTCTGGTAACGGTACCTGTACGAATTTGAAGATTGCGAAAGCTGGGCTGCTTTGCTGCGGGTACAGTATGCCAAGGATGCTGTAGAGCTGAGTGTTGAAGCAACTGTCACCCAGACCAAGGAGGAAGCTGCTTACTAACGCTGCAGCAGGACTGTAAATACAACAACTGTTACCATCCCGTCCATGATACCGGGAATCACCATCTGCCTCAACTCTGCCTGATCCAGCACACTGCCCAACACGCCAATACTGTCCAACACCCCAATACTGCTCAATGCCCCAATACTGTCCAACGCCCCCCTACTGCCCAACAGCCCAATACTGCAAAACCACCCAATGGTCCAATACTGCCCATGCCTCAATACTTTCCAACACCCCAATACTTTCCAATGCCCCAGTACTGTCCACGCTCCAACACTGTATAAAGCCCCAATACTGCAATGCCGCCCCAATACTATCCAACTCCCCAATACTGCCCCATGCCAAAATACTACCCAACTCCTTAACACTGCCCAATGCCCCAATACTGCCCAAAGGCCCAATACCCCCCAATGCCCCCATACTGCCCACACACCTATAATGTCAATGCACCTATAATGCCCACCCCCCAATACTGCCCAATACCCCAACATTGTCCAAACCACAATACTGTCCACATGCCAATACTTCTCGAATGCTCGAATACTGTCCAGCCCCCAATACTGTACAGCCACAATACTGCCCAGTGCCCCAAAGCTGCCCAACATCCCTATACCACCTGTCTCCCCAATAGTACCAGATACCCCAATACCAGTTGACACCCAAATACTGCCCAGTACCATCACATCCCCAGTTGTCTAGGTGGTGATGCTGAGCTTTCACCTTGAACGCTGGTTAATGGTTTGACACAACTGAGAGTCTTGCTTGGCCACCTCAAAGTGCAGTGAAAATTCAGTCTCATTGCTGTGTGTCTAGAGTCACATATAAGACCAGACCAGGTGAGGACGGCAGGTTTCCTTCCCTAAGGTAAACCAGTTGGATTTTTGTTACAAGCCAATAGCTTCATGATCACTTTTACAGATCTTACCTGGGGGACAGGTAAGGCTCATAGAGACTGCTGGTTGCACCCCCTATTGGAGCATCGCCTGGGATTATAAGGAAGATCAGGTAGAATGCCAGGAGATGCACAATGACTCCGAGGAGGATTACTGAGGTACGTCGGAACTGGTTATTGGTGCACAGCAGCCCGAAGATCCCACCCCCTGTAACAGAGAGACACACATTTACCATCTGAATCCTCACTGAACCTGCTATTTATTTCCAGCAGCCCACGAGGATTTCATTTATTCACAGGCTAATTGAGTGGACCTTCTGATGGTGTGTCTGCACCGAAAGAAGTCACCCTCTCCCCTGTGCTAAGCCATCCTAAACACCCATTCAAAAGGGACAAAGGGAGGGTCTCCCTGATTCCCAGCACCACAGTCCATATCTTGCCTACCTCAACAGCACAAAGCTAGCCCTGACCTAATGTGACTTGGCCCCTCCCAATATATTAAATGGACAGGACAAGTTACTGAGTGTGAGAGAGGGATCTTGCAGCACTGAGCAGGGGACCATATAGACTGTGGTCTATAATCCCCATTGCTTTCCAAACTTAACCGGTTAATTCGAGCAAGAAGGCCATTGAGCCTCTCAAACCTGTTACACAGGAACAGGAGGCAGCCATTCAGTCTCACAAACCTGTTACACAGGAACAGGAGGAGGCCATTGAACCTGTAGAGTCTATTACACAGGAACAGGAGAAGGCCTTTCAGCCTCTTGAAGCTGTTACTTAGGAACAGGAGGCCATTCAGCCGCTCGAGTCTGTTACACAGGAACAGGAGGCAGCCATTCAGTCTCACAAACCTGTTAGACAGGAACAGGAGGAGGCCATTCAACCCATCAAATCTCTGTCCTTTTGTTTTATTCTTGAACAGGATGTGGGTGTCGCTGGCTGTTTATTGCCCATCCCTTGAGAAGGTGGTAGTGAGCTGCCTTCTTGAACTGCTGCAGTCCATATGGTGTAGGTAAACCCACAGTGCTATTAGGAAAGGCGTTCCAGGATTTGACCCAGCAAGAATGAAGGAACAGCGAATCCAAGTCAGGATGGTGCAGGACTTGGGGGGGGATTTGTAGGTGGTGGTGTAACCATGTATCAACTACTCTAGTCCTTCTAGGTGATAGAGGTCGCAGGTTTGGAAGGTGCTGTCGAAGCACTTGGTAAATTGCTGTAGTGCCCTTTGTTGATGGTACACACTGCTGCCACTGTGCATCGGTGATGGAGGGAATGAATATTTACGGTGGCGGATGGGATGCCAATCCAGCGGACTGTTTTAATGAAAACAGAAAATGCTGGAAAAACTCAGCAACTCTGGCAGCATCTGTGGAGAGAGAAACAGTTTTAACGTTTCAAGTCCATATGACTCTTATTCAGAGCTCACTACTTTGTCCTAGATGGTGTCAAGCTTTTTGTTTGAGCTGTACTCATCCAGGCATTTAGAGAGGATTCTGTCAGACTCCTGATTTGTGCCTTGTATATAGTGGACAGGCTTTGGGGAGTCAGCAGGTGAGTTACTTGCTGCAGAATTCCCAATCTCTGACCTGCTCATGTAGCCACAGTATTTATATGGGGGGTCCTGTTGAGTTTCTGGTCAATGGTTACCCCCAGGATGTTGAAAATGGAGGATTCAGCAGTGGTAATGCCACTGATTCTTTAGTTAGGTTCGTTCTTGTTGGAGATAGTCATTGCCTGGCACTTTTGTGGCACAAATGTAACTTAACACTTATCAGCCCAAGCCTGGAAATTGTCCAGGTCTTGCTGCATTTGGATATGGACTGCTTCAGTATCCGAGGAGTCATGAATGGTGCTGAACATTATGCATCAAGAGTGAACATCATTACTTCTGACCTTACGATGGAGGGAAGGACATTGAAGATGGTTGGCTTAGGTCACTACCCTGAGAAACTCCTGCAGTGATGTCCTGGGAATGAAGTGATTGCCCTCCAGCAACACAGCCATCTTCCTTGTGCTGGACATGACTCTAAACAGTGGACAGTTTTCCCTCAATTCCCATAGACTCCAGTTTTGCTAGGGCTCCTATGCCCCACTCAGCCAAGTGCTGCCCTGATGTCAAGGGCAATAACTCTCATCTAACTGAATAGCAGAATAGAGGTGAGGTGAGATCTAGGATGATCTATATCTTCCACTGAGGGAGAGTTCCAGATGTTCACTACCTTTTCTGTTTCCTGATTTCATTTGTCTGGATGAGTGCAGCTCGACACCATCCAGGACAAAAGCAGTCAGCTCTGAAGAAGAGTCATATGGACTCAAAACGTTAAAACTGTTTCTCTCTTCACAGATGCTGCCAGAGCTGCTAAGTTTTTCCAGCATTTTCTGTCTTCATTAAAGCAATCTTCTTGACTGGCATCCCATCCACCACTGTAAGCATTCACTCCCTCCACCATCGACACACAGTGGCAGCAGTGTGTAACATCTACCAGAATGTCCTGATTCTAAATTTAATAGTGCAACTCTTTGTTTTGCCATCACAGACCTTCCATACAACCTCTTACATTGCTCCCTAGCCTCCTCCTAACATCTGACCTTCCTCCCAATCCTCCCATCCTCTCACCTTCCTCCCATGCTCTGCTTGGCACAATCATTTTTCAAACTTACCAATAATCTCTCCAATGCCAATGAATATCCCTGAGAGACCAATGAGACCCTTGGCCACTGGCCCGAACTGTCTGGTGGCTCCAATACATGTCCCATACACCCCACTGTAAAAAGTCAGCACCAGCCCTGGAACAACATCATCCCCAAAACAAGAGTTAAACAAGGATTGACCCAACACAATGAGAGCAGGTACACATGTTAGATGCACTCCTCTACACTGTCCACATCAAACATTCCCAGGTTGGCATAGCACAGATGGTATACTAAAACTCAATCTACACTATCCCATCAAATATGATGATAATCTAATTTTCTCCACCAGCTGTCCTTCGTGGTCCTAATTGTTGATATGGTTGAAACATGGTGGGTCCATGCCCGTTAGGGAGCAGATCAAGATGATACCAAACTCAGGCCCTTACACTGTTGGGACAGTGGAGGGAGGAAGTGGAGAGGAGTGGGCAGTGTGGGATCCTCAGGGATTAGGGTGAATATGAGGAGTGGAGGAGGTGGGGCAGAATGGGGGTGGAAGGGAGGTGGGGATAGAGGGGAGGGAGGGGGCAGTGTGGGACCAATGTGGGGTGTGGGGAAGCCGTCATCACCCCTGCTCCAGTGGTAATGCTTTATTGTCAGATGTCAAGTCTCACAAATTGTAGAGTCTGTACACTCACCCACCCCTGTACAGCCACTCCTGTACACTAGCTTACTCACCACTGTACATTATTGTCACGCTCAATAGCATCATGTTCTTTGTGCGAAACAACCTCAACATTGACCCTGAAAAAGAGATTGAACTGAGTGAGGAGAGAGAAGGTTTTCACACCCAGTTCTACATTACCCTTGAACAGCGAGGTCGAAAAGGGTTTTCAGTTTTCAACCTGTGTTGACCTATGACTGGGTGACTTTAACTAGCACCAGAATCTCTTGCATCCACTTGTAGACTCATATCCCGCAATACATGGGAATTACAGAATACATTACTCCCAGTGTTCAATTTGACACCAAAGGGATCCTGTCACATTGGGGCTTCGATTTTCCCACTTCTCAGGACAATATTGTCACACCCCAAACACTAACCCACTGTACCCCACAATCACTATCCACTGTACCCCAAAACACTAACCTACCACACCACCCAATCACTAACCAACCGTACCCCACCAATCACTAACACACTGCACTACCCACTCATTGTCTACCATACCCTCCAATCACTGACCCACCGTACCCCCGCAATCACTAACCCACCGTACCCCCGCAATCACTAACCCACCGTACCCCCGCAATCACTAACCCACCGTACCCCCGCAATCACTAACCCACCGTTACCCACCCCCCAGGTCACTAACCCACTGTACCCCCCTCAATCACTAACCCACCATAACACCCCCCCGTCACTAACCCACTGCACCTCCCACAATCACTAACCCACTGCACCTCCCACAATCACTAACCCACTGCACCTCCCACAATCACTAACCCACTGCACCTCCCACAATCACTAACCCACTGCACCTCCCACAATCACTAACCCACTGCACCTCCCACAATCACTAACCCACTGCACCTCCCACAATCACTAACCCACTGCACCTCCCACAATCACTAACCCACTGCACCTCCCACAATCACTAACCCACTGCACCTCCCACAATCACTAACCCACTGCACCTCCCACAATCACTAACCCACTGCACCTCCCACAATCACTAACCCACTGCACCTCCCACAATCACTAACCCACTGCACCTCCCACAATCACTAACCCACTGCACCTCCCACAATCACTAACCCACTGCACCTCCCACAATCACTAACCCACTGCACCTCCCACAATCACTAACCCACTGCACCTCCCACAATCACTAACCCACTGCACCTCCCACAATCACTAACCCACTGCACCTCCCACAATCACTAACCCACTGCACCTCCCACAATCACTAACCCACTGCACCTCCCACAATCACTAACCCACTGCACCTCCCACAATCACTAACCCACTGCACCTCCCACAATCACTAACCCACTGCACCTCCCACAATCACTAACCCACTGCACCTCCCACAATCACTAACCCACTGCACCTCCCACAATCACTAACCCACCGCACCTCCCACAATCACTAACCCACCGCACCTCCCACAATCACTAACCCACCGCACCTCCCACAATCACTAACCCACCGCACCTCCCACAATCACTAACCCACCGCACCTCCCACAATCACTAACCCACCGCACCTCCCACAATCACTAACCCACCGCACCTCCCACAATCACTAACCCACCGCACCTCCCACAATCACTAACCCACCGCACCTCCCACAATCACTAACCCACCGCACCTCCCACAATCACTAACCCACCGCACCTCCCACAATCACTAACCCACCGCACCTCCCACAATCACTAACCCACCGCACCTCCCACAATCACTAACCCACCGCACCTCCCACAATCACTAACCCACCGCACCTCCCACAATCACTAACCCACCGCACCTCCCACAACCACTAACCCACCGCACCTCCCACAACCACTAACCCACCGCACCTCCCACAATCACTAACCCACCGCACCTCCCACAACCACTAACCCACCGCACCTCCCACAACCACTAACCCACCGCACCTCCCACAACCACTAACCCACCGCACCTCCCACAACCACTAACCCACCGCACCTCCCACAACCACTAACCCACCGCACCTCCCACAACCACTAACCCACCGCACCTCCCACAATCACTAACCCACCGCACCTCCCACAATCACTAACCCACCGCACCTCCCACAATCACTAACCCACCGCACCTCCCACAATCACTAACCCACCGCACCTCCCACAATCACTAACCCACCGCACCTCCCACAATCACTAACCCACCGCACCTCCCACAATCACTAACCCACCGCACCTCCCACAATCACTAACCCACCGCACCTCCCACAATCACTAACCCACCGCACCTCCCACAATCACTAACCCACCGCACCTCCCACAATCACTAACCCACCGCACCTCCCACAATCACTAACCCACCGCACCTCCCACAATCACTAACCCACCGCACCTCCCACAATCACTAACCCACCGCACCTCCCACAATCACTAACCCACCGCACCTCCCACAATCACTAACCCACCGCACCTCCCACAATCACTAACCCACTGCACCTCCCACAATCACTAACCCACTGCACCTCCCACAATCACTAACCCACTGCACCTCCCACAATCACTAACCCACTGCACCTCCCACAATCACTAACCCACTGCACCTCCCACAATCACTAACCCACTGCACCTCCCACAATCACTAACCCACTGCACCTCCCAATCACTAACCCACTGCCCCTCCCAATCACTAACCTACTGCCCCTCCCAATCACTAACCTACTGCCCCTCCCAATCACTAACTCACTGCACCTCCCAATCACTAACTCACTGCCCCTCCCAATCACTAACTCACTGCCCCTCCCAATCACTAACTCACTGCCCCTCCCAATCACTAACTCACTGCCCCTCCCAATCACTAACCCACTGTACCCCTCAATGGCTAACCCACTGTACCCCTCAATGACTAACCCACTGTACCTCCCAATCACCATACCAACATCCGCTGACTACACCATAGTGCTGAGTAGCATCAGTTCATAACCATGTTTCCATTGTGAGCATTTGACTTGAACAAGAGCTCAGACTAAGCTCCGTAACCTAGCCCGTTGAGCACAGGAACAACTTACTGAACTCTGATGTGATCTGATCCAGGGTAGACATCGCTTTCTCTTTAAACCTAGAACAACATTGAAACAAATCAGGCAGCTGTAAAAGCTAATATAAATTTAAAAAGAAAAGGACTTGCCTACCAGTGCTTTACAACCAAGTTTAGTCAACGTAGGAAATGTCGCAGCTTGTACATGGTAAGATCCAAAGCCATAAATGTGTTATTGGTGAGGTGTTGGCTGAACATTAAGCATCAACCAGGACAACAGGAGAACACCCCTGCTCTTCTTTGAAATAGTGCCATGAATCCTTCACATCTACCTGAGAGAGTAGATAGTTTTATTCCTCAGTATTGCACTGGGAGTGTCAGGCTGAATTTTGTGCGCCAGTCTTTGGAGTGGGGCTTGAACCCAAGACCTTCTGACTCAGAGGCAACAGCATGAGCCATTCAGCCATGGCTGACACACATTTGTTTTAAATACGTTATTTTTGCAAAGATGTTTTTAGACTCAACACAAAATCTTGGTCCCAACACAGTGAGATCCCTACCTCAACCAGGGTTATCTGGAACAGAGATAAAAACCAAAAAAACTGCGGATGCTGGAAATCCAAAACAAAAACAGAATTACCTGGAAAAACTCAGCAGGTCTGGCAGCATCGGCAGAGAAGAAAAGAGTTGACGTTTTGAGTCCTCATGACCCTTCGACAGAACTTGAGTTCGAGTCCAAGAAAGAGTTGAAATATCAACTCTTTTTATCTGGAACAGGGTAAGGCAGCTCCCTGGCATCCTCAGTGGCCAGTTTTAGAACTGCATGTAGATTGTGTCCTCATGAGCGTAGAACTACCCACAGCACAAGCAGGAGAGCCAGACCATTGGTTTCCATTTGCATACTTACAGCCTAGAATCCTGAAGCAGAGGATCATTGATCTCAGAGTTGCTGTCCACGTGTTTGATGTTTTTAAGTGTAAGTAGGATGGCTGTCCCAGCAAGAGAGATTACGGACAATATGATAAAGAAGATACTTCTGTCATGATCTGACAAGTCAAAAAGAAAGAACTTGCATTTCTATATTGTCCTTCACAACCTCAAGACATCTCACAATGCTTTACAGCCATTGCTGATGTAATGTAGAAAATGCAGCAGCTAATCTGCCTACTGCAAGATTCCAAAAACAATGAAATAATGGCCAGATAATATGTTTTAGTGGTGTTAGTTGAAGGATAAGTATTGACCAGAACACTGGGGAGAATTCCCCTGACCTCCTTTAAATAGTACCATGGGATCTTTGGTGTGCACCTGCGAAGGCAGATGGGTCCTCTGTTTAATGGCTCATTCAAATAGCTGCATTTTCAACAGTGTAGCGCTCCCTCAATACTATTGTGGAGTGACACCCTGATTATGGACTCAAGTCTCTGGTAACAGGCTCAAACCCATGACTTTCTGTCTCAGAGGCGAGGGGCCTGACCTTGTACCAGTGAAACCTGTCCCTCAGTTGCCCGTCTATATCACTCAGAACCTGAGAGGGGGCCATGGTAGGATCCTGCTATTGCTCCACTCGTGATTCAGAGAGGCTGAGATGGTCAATAGGGCAGAGAAGGTCAAAAGGACAGAGATGATCAGAGGGGCAGAGGCAGTCAGAGAGACCAAGACAGTGGGAGGTCCAGAGACAGCCAGAGGGGCCGAGGCGGCCAGATGGTCAGAGGGGCTGAATGGATCCATATTGGATCGGCTGAATTTACTAACAGCATCTCGTGAAATGTTGGGACCCCAATTTAATCCTTTGCTCAAGGCTCCCACAAGACTAAATGTTCCCTCACCTCACCACTTCTACTATCTCTCCCACCCACCCTGTCAACCCCCATAATCCTTGTTATTGCCACTTCACCACCCTGATCCTCCACCCCACCCTCCATGACCCTCCAATCACCCTCTTACACTACCCAGCCCAACCCCCCACACACCCACATCGTGACAGACCCAGCCTCCATCGCTCTCCACACCTCCCTTCCCATAAAAAAAAGAGCAGGAAGCAAAGCCAGTCTTTTACCTGAGATCACAGTTGTATCTCGCCATTGCAGATAAACATAGAGATTTCCAAACAACATGCTGCAAAAATATATCAAACCAGTCAGATTAGAGGCACTAAAATGTATTGGTCACCCAGAGTAAAACAACATGACCCAGATACTCCTTACAGCAGCTCATTCTGGGGCAGAGGTTAGGAGGAGGACAGGATAATACTGGAAAATAAATATCGCATCCCTTTCACATTCAAAACATGATTTCAATATTCCAAGACAAACAGAATTACATACAATTTATAATATAGAGACAGACCATTTGGCCCACATGATCCATGCTGGTGTTTACATGCACCACAAATTTCCTGTCACTGAAAACAAGTATAGGCACAATGGGCCAAATGGCCTCCTTCTATGCTGTAAATTTCTAAGGTTCCATAATTGGGAGGGAGGAGTTACTCCATCAGATTGTAGCACAAATGATAAAGATCAAGATTTGCCCTCCCACCACAATCCCACCATCACGCTGTGTCACCCAGTGACCTCACTATGACCCTCACACCCCATGAGCCCAACACCACCCCCACTAGTGACCCCAGCATCACCCTCACACCCTGTAACCCCACCATCGACCTCACACCCCATGACCCCACCATCGACCTCACACCCTGTGACCCCACCATTGCCATCATTCACACCCTGTGACCCCAACATTAACCTCACACCCCGTGACCACAGCATCACCATTACCCTCACACCCTGACTGCAACATCACCCTCACACCCACACCCCGTGACCCCAAAATCACCATCACCCTCACAAGGTGATCCCAACATCACCCTCACACTGTGATCTCACCATCACCCTCACACCCCATGGCCCCAACATCACCCTCATACCCCATGGCCCCAACATCACCCTCACACCCCATGGCCCCAACATCACCCTCACACCCCATGGCCCCAACATCACCCTCACACCCCATGGCCCCAACATCACCCTCACACCCCATGGCCCCAACATCACCCTCACTCTCACACTCCATGACCCTATAATCAACCCCTCCCATGACCCTCACACCCTATGATCTCATCCTCACCCTCACTGTCATACACTGTGATCTCACCCTGCACCTTGTCATGAACCTCACACCACATGATCCTGCCCTCATGGTCTTATCCTGCAATCCTGATCCACAACCTCAACTCCAGAACACAGCCAGAGTTCCAGCAAATTTTACAATCATTAGCTCATCCCAAAACCATTAGGTTTATTGAGTTCAATCCTGCCAACTCGCCATAGCAGGATTTGAACTTACGACCTTGAGTTACCAGAATCATTAGGCCACCATGTCTGGTCTCTGGATACAATAGTGGATAGAGGAAGAATATTAAGGGAGGGGTCAGACTATGGATATGTTGCCCAACTCTTGCAGGAGTCTGTAGTTCCCTTACCTGCACTGTAACAGAGCCCAGAAGGTGCCAGTGTTTCTGTTGATAGTGGTACTGTCAGAGTTCAGGATAAGGAAGCTCCCCTGAGCTGTCCATAGCACTGAAAGAGAAGGAAGAACATGGGCAGAGCTGGAGGGTCCTGACTGCCTCCCCAACCTGTACTGAGTTAGCTGTTCGGTGATGAGACAGAAATCAGGATAACAACTGGGTTGGAGTCTCTGGTGTGAGGATGGGGTGGGACGCAGTAAGCCTGTCAGGATTGCCAATCCTGTTGCTGCCCTGGTTAATAGTGAGTGTGGGCATCAGATGAAACCATGATCAGAGTTTGCTGCAGCCCCCAGCCCACCAGCCCCCACTCCTCCCAATTCAATAGCCTGAGCACCCTCATGGTCCAGGCTCGAGCACAAAAGCTGACCACTTGCTTGAAGCATCTGGTTAGGAATGGGTAGAATTGTACCCCAGGGTGTGGGGTGGGGGACAGGATCCCTCAGGAGAGGCCAGGAGACGCACTGGTACTGAGATTTGGAAATAATTGTCCAGGAATTCCACTCACCCGCTGCAGCAAATCCGATGAGGGTGGAGGCGATGTAGAATGACCAAGTCATCGGCTCACAGAACGAAACCACGTAACCACTAGAAAAACCAAACAAAACACAACAACAGTAGAGGACCAGTCAGTCAGAGCTTCACTGCAGGTCCACCCAGGACAAAGCAGCCCACTTGACTGGCATCCCATCCACCACCTTAAACATTCACTCCCTCCACCACCAACGCACAGTGGCAGCAGTGTGTATCATCTACAAGATGCACTGCAGCAACTAACCAAAGCTCCTTTGACAGCACCTTTCAAACCCACGATTCTACCAACTAGAAGGACACGAAAGCAGATACATGGGAACACCACCATCTGCAAGTTCCCCTCTAAGCCACTCACCTCCCTGACTTGGAACTATATCGCTGTTCCTGTACTGTTGCTAGGTCAAAATCCTGGAACTCCCTCCAAACAGCACTGTGGGTGTACATGCACCACATGGCCTGAAGCAGTTCAAGAAGGCAGCTCTCCACCATCTTCTCAAGGCAATTAGGGGTGGGCAAAAAAAATGCTGTACTAGCCAGTGACACCCACATCCCATGAAAGAATAAATTTAAAAAAAGGTGCTTATGGTACAGAATCAGTTAAAGGAACAGGAGACAACCATTCAGCAACTACCCCCCTCAACATTCCTTCCCCCCACCCCATCCCCCCAACAATTGATGCAGCGCCATAACCTATTTTCAAACGCATCTGTTTACTACCAGCCTGTGCCAGTTCCAACCCAGCACTCCATAAGAATGTGAACTGCCAACTGCCCTAGCCAACATTTCAGTTTCTTCAACAATTAATTGAAGTGTTTTATCATTTTTAATTAAACATAGTTTGCTAGAAACACATGATCAAAATTATTTTTGAACTTGATTGAACCGAGGACTGCTGAACACAATTTTTCCGCAAACCCCTCCCCCCAACATTGGCTCATACTCTGCGTCACCCAATGACTGTCTACAGATTCTAGGCCCAAGAATGCCCAATTTTGTTGTGCTATGGCTGAGAGAATCTGGTATCCGATCACCTTAGGGGTCGGGGAAATTTCCATGAAGTAGATGGGTAGGACTCACCTGCAGTGGCACAGCTGAGAGAACAAACTGGCAATCGGAGGCCAGAGACTGGCACACCTGGGCCAACATTGAATCTTACAGCAAATAGGAAGGTCATTCAGCCTGTCAAGTCCACACCAGCTCTTTGAAAGTTCTGTCCAATTAATTCCTCTGCCCCATTCTTTCCCAATTGCCAAGTGGATTTAAAACTCAGAAGGAGAAAGCATGGAACGTTCTCAGGGTCCAGACCAGGCGATTATCAACTGAATAGAGCAGGGACAAGTTTTATCTTGGATGGCTTGCAGGAGTGTGGGAGACTAAAACCCAACAGGGATCAGGCTTACCTATAAACAACTCCACTGAAGACCATCGACATCTTCAGTCCAACAACTGCGACCACAGATGGTGCAATGAGGTTAGAAACTGAAAACACTCCATAGATAATGGCAAGGCTGGCAAAAAAAGCACAAGGAACTGTGATACTTGGGCAGGGATTTTGGCCTTTCATTTCTGTTTTCCCACAACAAGTACTAGCAACAATACTATATACCTTTCCTACCCACTGAACCCCTTTTCACACTCCATATAAAATCTCCCCAATTATGGGCTCCACCCACTTACTATATCTCCTTCCACTCCCCATGTAAAATCTACCTTATCAAGGACTTATGAAGAAAAAAGTTTATTACTTAAACTGAATTGTAATGTTCTGCACATCTTTGGCTTATATATTGGACAGCTAGCAGATGGTGCTCATACTCATGATGATGATTAGAACTGGCAGTAAGATATCAGCTAAGGTATGCTCTTTGCCCAATTTATACTGAGGAGCACTTGGAAGCTCATAATTACATCCTGCAATCCTAACTCACACCAAGTCCTATTCATCTACCACTCCTATGCTCGCCTACATTGGCTCCAGGTCCTACAATGCCTCAACTTCAAAATTCCCATTCTTGTTTTTAACCTCCATGGCCTCATCCCTCCCTAAGTGTAATCTCCTCCAGCCCTACATCACTCCAAGATCTCTGCAAACCTCCAATTCTACATCTTGCTCATCCTTGATTTTAATTAGTTCACCATTTGTGTGACAATGCCTTCAGCTGCCTGGGCCCTAAGCATTAGAAATGCCTCTCTAAACCTCTTCATCTCCCAACCTCCTTTAAAATGCTCCTTAAAACTCACCTCTGACCAAGCTTTTGTTACCTGAACTAATATCTTCTCCCTTGGTTTGGTGTCAAATTTTGTCCTGAGAGCGCCTTGGGACATTTTACTACATTAATGGTACCATATATATAAATACAAGTTGAGATTGCAATGGGTGTGTTAAGCTGACTGTCAAAGGTAATACTGTAGGATCTAATAAGATCGCTTGATCAGAAAATTATTTGCTTCGGAGCAAGAAGGAGTTCCGAATGTTCACCCTGGCCTCACCAGATGACACCGTACACAGCATGTGGACAAGACTCAAGGCTGAAATCAGGGAACAGTGATTCATGACACCTGGGGCAACACCAGATCTCCAGCATGCCACAGATGACAAGAGAACAGTGAGGCACACCTGCATTAATGCCAACCAAATCCTGTAAATGCAAACTCCTAAGGTCCTCCCCTGAGGCGAGTTTGATGGCAGGGGGCATTTAGTTGGGCAGGAGGGGGGCAGGGGAGAACCCCACATGCCTTCCCACCTCTGCCCTGATTAAGTCCAGGACGGGTAGGCTTGTGGACGGTAATTTGTGCCAACTTAAGGGACTCACTCTGCTACCGCTGGTATTCACCCAGCGATGGGCATGTGAGAAGCCCAAAAATCAAACCCTGTCGGAGTTGCTTGCAGGTTTCTGGTGGTGTCCATCGTTGAAAGGAACTCAGTGCCTAAATGAGGGACCCACGTCAGGAAGAGGGTGAGGTTTCTACTGAGAGCACCTCTCTGCTCTTGCTGCCAACCCCCTCCACTACGACCCCCATCACTCACCTGTTGCCTGGGTCCTTTGACAATCCTGGGCCCCGGGTAGGTGCATTAGCAACAGCTGCCACTGCTTCTGTGGTGGTGCTACCCAGCAACACACAGTTTCCAGCCTCTGATTGGCCAGCAGCTCTTGGGCGGTTGGGGGGGGGGGGGGGTGGCAGGGCAGCAGGGCAGCAAGATCTCTGCCCAGGAGCCCTTGATTGGCACTTAATTCGGTAGGCCTTCCTGAAAGCAGGTGAAACAGGGCTCTCACCAGGTCTGCAGCTGGTAGGCAAGATACTTGTCAACTCTATTAAATACTGCCCCTAATGTGGAGCAAAAAACCATGATCAAGTTTACATACTAGGTTTCAGTTATCCTCACAGGTAAGACATCCACCAGAAGCACAGTGGCTGAGGGGGAGGTGGGTGCCTCAGTCCACCAAAAATGTTGTAGACTGATTCAACAGCCGATAATAAAGAGCCAGGGTCTCTGATACCTGTTGTAACCACTGCCGGAGAAACTGGTATTGGTCAAACTCCTTATCACTGTTTGCTGCAAAAGAAGAACATTGAAAGGATTTACATTTAAACATCTCTCAGATACATCCACAATGAATTACATTGAAGCATGGTCTGACTAGTGCTGCATAGGTACCAGGCAGCAATTTCCCACACAGCAGGATCCCACAAGCAGGAACCGAGGCAGTTCATCTGTTTTTGATGGTGTTAGTTAAGGAAGGAATGTTGAATCACTGTACTAGGGAGGCCCCCTTTCTGGACACGGGATCTTTAACATCTATCCCAACTGGTAGACAGTACCTTGGTTTAATGTTTCATCTGAAAGACAGCACTTCTGATAGTGCAGCACTCTCTCAATACTCCTGAAGTGTCAGCCTAGATTATATGCTCAATGCATGGTGCATGGCTATATCAAATAAGTAATGAGTAATGAGCCAAATTTAGTTAACAATCTAACTTTGCATGACCATTTATCCAATTAATCATAATATGATTGAAAGGGAGAACCGTGAAACAGCTACGAAGATTCTAGATTTAGACTCTAATGCCATGAGACTAAGACTATCCACAGTAAACTGGGAAAATCTGTTAACGGGTATAATGGCACTGATCAGTGGGAAATGTTTAGAAAGGAATTATACCTCTAAAGGACAGGGGTTCTACTTGCCAAAAAAGACAGCCATAGACAACTAAAGAGATGAGCATAAAACTAAAAAAAAAATTTAAAAATCACAGATCCTAGAGAACGGGAAAATACAAAAAAACAACAAAGGATGAGAAAACAGATAGTAAAAGTTACAAAACGGGAGCATGAAAAGAAACTTGGAAGGGATATCAAAACCAACTCAAAAAATATTTGCAACGACTAAAGGGTTGGTTGGAGCAACGTGAGCCACTTGAAAATAGGTGATATCATCAATGAAAATAAGGAAGTGGCTGAATAATTACTTTGTGCCAAGCTTTACAGTAGAATAAGAGGTGAGCATACCAGACATCTCAAGGAAACTAACATTAAATCAGGGACAGGGACTCAACCAAACTAACATAAGCAAGATAACAGTAAAGGAGCAATAGATAGCACTGAAAAGCAACAAATCCCCAGGACCAGGTAGTTTCTTCCCCAGGATTTTAAAAGAAGTAGGTGAAAACATTGCAGAAGTTCCAATTATAATCTTCCAAAGCTCTCTAAACCCAGAAAATGTTCCTTCGGAAAATTATGCATGTCACAGCACTATTTAAGAATGGTGACAGAGGGAAACAAGGGAATTAATGACAAGTAGCCTAACATCTGTTGTCGGGAAATTGCTCGAGTCTATAATAAAGGATAGGGTGACTGAACATCTTGCAAGTTTTCAGCTGATAAGAGAGAATCAGCTGGATTTGTAAAGGGTAGGTCATGCCTGATGAATCTGATTGAATTTTTTGAAGAGGTGACTACCAAGCAAACTAATGGAGCTGCGGGCTGACTAGTCTCTGGGTGCAGATGGACTTCATCCTAGGGTCTTAAAAGAGCTGGCTTATGAGATAGCAGATGTGATGATGTTAATTTTCCAAAATTCCCTAGATTCAGGAAAGGTTCCATCAGACTGGAAAGTAGCAAATATAACCTCTCTATTCAAGAAGGGAGGGAGGCAGCAAACAGGAAATTATAGGCCAGTTGGCTTGATGTCTATCATGGGGAAGGTGTTAGAGTCAATCATTAAAGAGGTTATAGCTGAAAAACTCAAGGTGATCATAAAGAGTCAGCATGGTTTTATGAAAGGGATATCATGTTTAACCAATTTATTAGAGTTCTATGGGGAGTAACATGTGCAGTGGATGCAGGGGAGCCTGTGGATGTACTGTACTTGGATTTCCAGAAAGCATTTGTAAGGTGCCACATCAAAGGTTATGGCGGAAAATAAAAGCTCACGGTGTAGGGGGTAACATATTAACCTGGAGAGAAGATTGGCTGGCTGGCAGAAAACAGAGAATATGCACAAATGGGTCTTTGTCTGATGTGTCGAGTGAAGTCCTGCAGGGGTCTGTGCTGGGGCCTCAACATTTTACAATTTACTTCAATGACTTAAATGAGGGGAGTGAAGGCATGGTAGCTAAATTTGCAAAACGACACAAAGATAGGTGCAAAAGTACCTTGTGAAGAAGGCGTAAGGAGTTTGCAGACAGATAAAGATATGTTGAGTGAGTGGGAAAAAATCTGGCAGGTGAAGTATAATGTGGGAAAATGTAAAGTTGTTCACTTTGGCAAGAAGAATAAAAAAGCAGAACTACTTAGATGGGGAACGACTGCAGAATTCTGAGGTGCAGAGGGATCTAGATGTACTCATGCATAAGTCACAAAAAGTTAGTATACAGGTACAGAATATAATCAAGAAGACTAATTGAATGCTATCCTTTATTACAAAAGGAAGTGAACATAAAAGTAAGGATGTTATGCTTCAGTTATACAGGGCATTGGTGACACAGCATCTCGAATACTGTGTGCAGTTTTGGTCTCCTTATTTATGGAAGGATGTAAATGCATTGGAGGCAGTTCAAAGGAGGCTTACTAGATTGATACCTGGAATGAGCGGGTTGTCTTTTGTCAGGCTGGACTTGTGGGTGAGTTCAGAGCTATTTTAAAATTAGGCCCTTATAGGACAGAGATGGGAATTTTTTTTCTCTCTGAGGGCTGTGCGACTTTAGAAGGTGATGGAAGCGGGGTCACTGAATATTTTTAAGACAGAGGTATATAGACTCTTGTCAGGCAAGGGAATCAAAGATTTTCCAGGATAGATGGGAATGTAAAATTCTAAACAATAACAGATCTTATCGAATAACAGAGAAAGCTCAAGGGGCCGAATGACCAACTTCTGTTCCTATTTTGTATGTTTGTAAAGTAGTGGATAGGAGAATGACTACAAATGTTATTTGTATGGGCTTCCAGAAGGCATTTGGTAAAGTCTTTCATGGGAGACTGTTAGCTAAAGGTGAATGAAAATTTTTGACTTGGTTGGAAACTGGCTGAGCGGTAGGACAGAGAGTAGGGATAATGGGCAGGTACTCTACTTGACAGGATGTGACTGGTAGTGTCCTGCAAGGATCTGTATTGGGCCTCAATAATTCACTGTATTCAATAACAACTTAAACAATGGGATAGAAACTTCAGCTGTACAAAGCCCTGGTTAGACCATACCTGGAGTACTGCGAGCAGTTCTGAGCACTACATCTTAGGAGGGATATATTGTCTTTGGATGGAATGCAGTGTAAATTTACTAGAATGATCATTGAACTCCAAGGATTAGGTTACAAAGAATGATTAAACAAATTAGGGCTGTATTCCCTGGCATGTAGAAGGTTAAGGGGTGAATTGACCAAATGTTTCAAGCAATAAAGGGAAACAGATAAGGTAAATTGGGAGAAACTATTTCTGCTGGTTGGGGAGTCTAGGATTAGGGGACAAAGTCTAAAAATTAAAGCCTGACCTTTCAGGAGTGAAATTTGGAACACTTCTTCACTTAAAGAGTGGCAGAAGTTTGGAGTACTCTTCCACAAAAAGCAATTGATGTTAGATCAATTGTTAACTTTAGAACTGAGTTTGATAGATTTTTATTAGCTAAACATATTAAGCGATATGGGGCAAAGGCAGGTATATGGAGTTCAGTCATTAATCAGCAATGAGCTCGTTGAATGTTGGAACAGACTTGAAAGGCTAAATGGCCTACTCCTGTTTCTATATTCCTGTGATTTGAACCTATGACCTGACTCAGAGACGAGAATAGTATCCACCAAGTGAGACTGGTCTTTTTACTTTCAATGGCACTGACATTCTGTATGGTTCTTCTGAGTGACTGTTTCAAATTAAGCCATGATTTGATTGAATGGTGGAACAAACTTGAAAGGCTGAAAGGCCTACTTCTGTTCTAATACTAATCTAAATTTATAACCTCTTGGCATCGACCAGTGGAATTAATGTTTCAGTATATCTTCTCATGCTCTCCCAGAACACAGAATGCTTTTTAGAACTTCACTTAACCTTCTCTACTCCTCTGAATACAGACCCAATTTTTAGCTCTCATTGAAACTCTTAACTTCTCATGCCTGCTACCTTCCTGGTGAATCTATGCTGCAGTTTTCACAAAGAGAAAGAAAGAGCAAAAAAGAGAGCAGAAGAGAGACAAAACAAGTCCACAAGTAAAGAAATAATAAATTTGCCACAACATTCTATAGGCTAACTTTGGAGCACTCTGTGATAAACTTATGAGAAGGGTCTTGAGCTACCGGAATAATCTGTATTGGAGCAAAGAAGGGTGGTTTATTGAGGTTTTTAAAGTTATGAAAAGATTTGAAAACACAGCACTATAGGGAGAGAGCTGGGCAATGGGATTGTTTTAGATAGCTTGAGCAAAAAGCCAGCACAGATATGATTGTACTGCTCTGTGCTCTAATTATATGTCTCTGAATAGAAAGTTTAATTGAGCTTTGCCCTGTGACTCCTGTTTAAATGATGTCATTATCATGGGTTGCTGACAGGAGATACTGTTATCTGAAAAACAGTTTCTCTTTGTGCCCCAGTCAAGGGATCATATGCTGTGAATTGATGAGTAAATATCAACGGCAGTCAATATTTCAGTTACTCCTGCAAGGTCTGTTTGTCCCCTCTGTGATTTTCTCCCCTCTTCTCCAGCTGGCCCCTTGCCATCGCTCCTCCAGTAGTTCGCGCACATGGTCATTCCTTACAAGAGAACTAGATAGTGAATGTCGGTGGTGGGAATCACATATAAGCCCGATTTACCCATTCCCCACCCAGGGTTGCTTTTGTTCTCACCTTCCACTCCACCAACCTCCATGTTTAATGGATAATCCTCTGGCATTTCTATCACCTCCATCATAATGCCAATACCAAACACATCTTCCCCTCCCCTCCCCTTTCAGCCTTCCAAAGAGGCCATTCACTCTGCAATACCCTGGTTCACTCCTCAATCACTTCCAAAGCCCCATTCTTTTCCCACAGCAACTTCCCATGCAAGCGCAGGAGATGCAACACCTGTGCTTTTACATCATAGGTTCTCACCATCTAAGGCAACTAACAAACTTTCCCAGTGAAACAGAGATTCATTTACACTTCTTTCAATTTATTCACTGTATTCACTCATAATGCTTTGAGGAAACCAAACGCAGATTGGGTGATCGCTTAGTGGAACATCTTTGTTCAGTCCACAAGGATAAGCCCCAGAACATCCAGTAGCCTGCCATCTCCGCTCCATTCTTACTATAACCTCTCCCACACTGGTCCAGTGAAACACAACATAAGCTTGAGGAACAGCACCTCATCTTGTGATTCGGCACTTTACAGCCTTCAGGACTCAACAGCACCAATACATTTCTTAAAGGTGCAAAAACCCAGAAAAGGTCAGTCAACTGTGGCTGACAAAGGAAGTTAAGGATTGTATGAAGTTAAAATAAAAGATTTATGAAGTTGCCAGTAGTTGTTTTTAGAATAGAGCAAAGGAAGACCAAGAAACTGGTAAAGGGAGAATAGGATATGAATGCTATCTAGCAAAAAACATAAAAAGGACTGTAAAGCTTATATAGGTATGTAAAAATGAAGCGTTTGGCTAAGACAAATGTGGGTGCATTACAGGCAGAGTCAGGAGAATTTATAATGGGGAATAGAGAAATAGCAGAGAAGCTAAATGATTACTTTTTGCCTATTTTCACTGAGGAAGATACAGGGAATCTCCCACATTTAGAGATCCAAGGGACTAGGGAGAATGAGGAGTTGAAGGAAATTAGTACAAGAAAGAAGATTACATTAGAGAAGTTAGTGTGACTGAAAGCTGATAAGTCCGCGATACCTGATATTCTGCATCCCAGAGTGTTCAAAGAGGTTGCTATAGAGATAGTGGATGCACTGGTGATCATTTCCCAAAATTCTATAGATTCTGGAATGGTTTTTGAAGATTGGAAGGTAGCAAATGTCACCCCACAATTTATGAAGGGAGGGAGAGAGAAAACAGGGAACTACAGACCTGTTAGTCTTACATCAGTAGTAGGGAAAATACTAGAATGTATTATAAAGGATGTGATAAATGGATATTTGGATAATCATGATCTGGTTGGGCATAGTCAGCGTGGAGTTGTAAATGGGAAATCATGTTTGAAGAACTTGTTGGAGTCTTTTGAGGATGTTACTAACAAAATTGATAAAGGAGAGTCAATGGAAGTAGTATACTTGGATTTTCAGAAGACTTTTGATTAAGTCCCCCACAGGAGGTTGATTAGCAAAATAAAGGGATAGGATAGGAGGCAATATACTGGCATGGATTAAGGATTGGCTAACAGGCAGAAAAGAGAGAGTAGAAATAAATGTGTCTTTCTTGCATTGGCAGGCTGTGACTAGTGGGGTACCGCAAGGATGAGACTTGAGCCCCAGCTGTTCACAATATATATCAATGATTTGGACATCCGGACCAAATGTAATATTTCTAAGTTCGCAGGGCATACAAAGTTAGGCAGGAATGTGTGTTGAGGGGAAGATGTAAAGCGACTACAGGAGGATTTGGACAGACTTGGTGAGTGGGCAAGAACATGTCAGATGGAATATAATGTGGAAAAATGTGAGGTTATCCACTTTGGTAGAAGGAACAGATGTGCAGTGTATTTCCTAAATGGTAGGAGATTAGAGAATGTAGATGTACAAAGGAGTCCTTGTTCATAAGTCACTAAAAGCTAACATGCAATTGCAACAGGCAATTAGGAAGGCTAATGGAATGTTAGCCTTTTTTGCAAGAGGATTTGAGTACAGGAGTAGTGAAGTCTTGCTTCAATTGTATAGAAGCTTGGTTAAACCACACCTGGAGTGTTGTGTGCAGTTTTGGTTTCCTTATCTTAGAAAGGATATTATTGCCATAGAGGGAGTGCAACAAAAGTTCACCAGACTTGTTCTGCTGATGGCGAGACTATCTTATGAAGAGAGATTGGGGAAACTCAGCCTATATTCTTTAGAATTTCAAAGAATGAGAGGTGATCTCATTGAAATCTACAAAATACTTAAAGGAAAGACAGGGTAGATGCAGGTAAGATGTTTTCCCTGGTTGGGGAGTATAGCATCAGAAGATGCAATTTTAAAATAAGGGGCCAAGATGAGGAGAAACTTCTTTACTCTGAAGGTTGTGAATCTTTGGAATTCTCTACCCCAGAGGGCCGTGGAAGCTCAGTCTTTGAGTATGTTTAAGGTACAGATTTATAGATTTCTGATTAACAATAATGGAAAGAGTTATGGGGGTAGTTTGGGTAAAAGATTGAAGCGTTCGATCAGCCATGACCATATTAAATGGTGGAGCAGGCTCGATGGGCTGAATGGCCTTCTCTTCCTATATTCCTAACATTGAGTTCAACAATTTCTGATTATAACCTCTGCCCCATGATTTTTTTGGATGGCAACCGTTGATGGTAATTCTGCTTTACCCATGTATACATAATTCAGCCACACCTTTTGTTTCATTATTGTGTCCCATTATCATTTATTTTTGCCTTGTACCATCATCCCTTTTTGTCCTTTAATCTCTCCTGTCTTCCATCTCTCCTGTTCTTTCCTCCCCTCTCCCAAATTATTTATAAACTATCATCAATTCTGAGGAAGGTTCACCGACCTGAAACGTTAACTCTATTTCTCTCTCCACATATGCTACCAGGCCTGCGGAGTATTTCTGGATTTCCAGCACCTAAGTCCTTGTAATAAACTTTAACCCTGATCAAGTGTCACTAGTACTCGCTGCCGTTATATTTCATATAAATTGAGTTAAAACTCACCTCTATGTTCCCGCAGGTAGTGAAGGCGGTGAAGAGGAGCATGAACGCCACACCGAGGAGGTAAACATTGATCACCCTGCGATCACCCATTAAGACACTAACCGGCCGCAGCTGCGGATAGACAGACAGTTAGAGAAGCGCCAGCACTCCGGCTGTCAATCAGACAGGGGGTGGGACTCAGGTTGTCAATCAGAGCGGGGTCGGGGCTACATCTGCAAAGCAGACAGAGGCGGGGCATTGACTGTCAATCAGCAAGGGGGCACGGCTTGTTGTCCAATATACTGTGTGGGTGGGGTTGATGCAAGAGGCTTGCGGACTGTTGTCACTCATTTACCCTGACTGCAAAACCTCTGGTTCCTTGACCGATGTTTCCTGGCCCCTTGCTGAAATAAGAGCGTTATGCACAATCCAGGACTTCATGGCTCCATATATGAACCTAGGCATATGGCAGAGTATTCGACTGTGAGAATTTGTCCAGAGCTAAGGGGAAAAAATGTGCAATTACAGTGTAGTCTTTAGGCCACCATATGCCACCTTTAGTGAGAAGAATGTAGTGGAACAAATTTGCAAAGAAATTACAGAAAGGTGCAAAAATTATAGAGTATTTATAATGGGGGACTTTAATTATCCAAATATAGACTGGGATGGTGTTAGTGTAAAGGACAGAAAGGTTCAAGAATTTCTAGATTGTGTTCAGGAAAATTTTCTTCAGCAGTATGTTTCCAATCCAATGAGAAAGAAGGCCGTGGCATATAAGGCTATGGGCCTAGTGCTGGAAAATGAGATTCGAATTGTCAGGTACTTGTGTGACTGGCCCAGACTCGATGGGCCGAAGGGCCTTTTTCTGTGCTGTAGATCTCTACGACTCTATGACTATGCAGCAGTGCTAGACCTAGTTCTTGGAAATGTGGTGGGCCAAGTAGATCAAGTGTAAGTGGGAGAACACTTAGGAGACAGTGATCATTGTATCATAAGGTTTAGGATGACTATAGAAAAGGACAAAGAACAGTCCGGAGTAAGAAAAATTAAATGGGGGAAAGCCAACTTCAATGGCATAAGAACAGATCTGGGCTGAATAAATTGGAGCCAAAGATTGGCAAGAGAAACAGTAGCTGATACTGCTGGGCTACCTTCAAAGAAGAGATAATTCGGGCATAGTCAGGGTATATTCCCTCAAAAGGGAAAGGTAGGGCAAACAAAGCCAGAGCTCTCTGGATGACAAAAGGGATAGAAATTAATGACAGGTCAGGTAGAAAATGCAATTGAGAACCAGGCTGAACATAAAAGGTTCAGTGGGGAGGTAGCGAAGCAAAATTAAACGGTAAATGGCAGAACCCTTAAGTGCATTGATGGACAGAAGGATCTGGGTGTACAGGTCCACAGGTCACTGAAAGTGGCAATGCAGGTGGATAAGGTAGTCAGGAAGGCATATGGCATGCTTGCCTTCATTGGCAGGGGTATTGAGTATAAAAGCTGGGAAGTCATGCTGCAGCTGTATAGAACCTTGGTTAGGCCACACTTGGAATATTGCGTGCAATTCTGGTCGTCACATTACCAGAAGGATATGGAGGCATTGGAGAGGGTGCAGAGGAGATTTACCAGGATGCTGCCTGGTCTGGAGGTTATTAGCTATGAGGAGAGGTTGGAGAAACTCGGATTGTTCTCACTAGAGCGACGGAGATTGAGGGGCGACTTGATAGAAGTTTACAAAATTATGAGTGGCATGGACAGAGTAGATAGTCAGAAGCTTTTTCCCAGGGTGGAAGAGTCAATTACTAGGGGGCATAGATTTAAAGTGAGAAGAGAAAACTATAGAGGAGATGTGCGGGGCAAGTTTTTTATGCAGAGGGTAGTGAGTGTCTGGAATTCGCTGCCAAAGGAGGTGGTGGAAGCAGGTACGATAGTGGTGTTTAAGAGGCAGCTTGACAAATACATGAATAGGATGGGAATAGAGAGAAATGGACCCCGGAAGTGCAAAATGTTTTAGTTGATGGACAAAATGATCTGCGCAGGCTTGGAGGGCTGAAGGGCATGTTCCTGTGCTGTATTTTTCTTTGTTCTTTGTTCTTTGTTCAAAGAAAGAGTGTGAAAAGAGACTGGCAGTTTACTTAAAAGGGAATCCCAAAGTCTTCTATTGGCATGTAAATAGTAAAACAGCGGTAAAAGAAGGAGAAAGGATGATAAAGGATTAAAAAGAAAATTTACACATGGAAGCAGAGGGCATAGCTGAGGTATTAACTCTTTGCATCTGTCTTTACCAAGGAAGAAGAGGCTACCCCAGGCCATGGTAAAAGAGGAGGAAATTCAGACAATAGAAGGATTTAAAATTGAAAAGGGGGAGGTATTGTATTGTTATCTGTACTTAAAGTTGACAAGGCAGTGGGACCAGATGAGATGCACCCAAGAACACTGCAAGAAGTGAGAGTGGAAATTGCAGAGGCACTGGCCATAATTTTCCAGTCTTCCTTAGACTCATGGATGGGTGCCAAAGGACTGGAGAATTATAAACGTTACACCATTGTTAAAAAAGGGAATGCTGACAAGGGGCTGAGTGGAAAATGTGTTTGATGGTGGCATCATGCTGGAGTTGGCGGAAATGGTGGAGGATGATCCTTTGAATACAGAGACTGGTGGGCTGAAAAATGAGGACAAGGGGGACCCTATCATAGTTCTGGGAGGGAGGTGTGGGAAGAGTGACAAGTAGCAGCTATAAATCATCTCACTCATCCCTATCTCTGTAATTTCTTCCAGCCCTACATCCCACTCCACAGCTTTCCATTCCTCTGACCCTGACCTCTTTCGTATTACCCTCTTTCACCCCAACCTTGGTAACTGTGCCTTCAGTTGCCTGGGTCTCAAGCTCTGAAACTCCTACCCTAAACCTCTCCACCTCTGTCTCCTGAGACTGCCTTTAAACCCCATCTCTTTAGCTCACCATCCATTTTTTGCCTTACAGGCACTTCTCCATTAGAGGCACTATGTAAACTGAAGTAGTTGTTAATAATATGAACCAAAATGCAGAATTTTTTAAACAAAATTTAACATTTTCCAGGCAGTGTTCCCCAGATATCCAGCTCCCTTAGAAATGTAAAGGAACATATGAACAGGAGTAAGCATGTGGTCCCTCAATTCTGTTCTTCCACTATGATAGGGTTCCCCTTGTCCTCATTTTTCAGCCCACCAGTCTACACATTCAAAGGATCATCCTCCACCATTTACACCAACTCCAGCATGATGCCACCATCAAACACATCTTCCCCTCACCCACCCCCCGTTAGCATTTCATGGGGACCGTTTCCTCTGTGACATAATGGTCCACTCCTCCATCACCCCCAACTCCTCATCCCCTTCCCATGGCACCTCCCCCACCCTGTTCTCTTCCCCTACTCATTATATGTTTGACTTCATTGTCTCCCTCATTCATCATCTATCTCTTGCTCACTGCCTGTCTCTTCCATTCCTCCATTCAATTAGATCATAGCTAATCTGTATCTTAACTCCACTTTACTCACCTGGGTTCCAATAACTCTTAGATTAAAGCAAAATACTGCGGATTCCGGAAATCTGAAATAAAAACAAAAAATGCTGGAAAAACTCAGCAGGTCTGGCAGCATCTGTGGAGAGAGAAACAGAGCTAATGTTTCAAGTCCACTTCTTCAAAGCTAAAGAGAAGTAGAAACATGATGGATTTTATACAGTTTGAAAGGGGGTGGAGCAGTTGGAGCAAGATAGAAGGTCAGGGATAGGTGGGAGCTAAAGCGAGATTAACAAAGATGTCATGGACACAAGATAAAGGGAGTGTTAATGGTAGTGCTAAAGAATAAAGAAGGTGCTGATAGAGGCATAAAGGTAAGAGAAGGATGTGTTAATAGCAGAGCAAGGATCAGCGGTCTCTGAAAGCACATCGTTGAAACCAGTGATAGATGGCCCTATGTAGGAGCTGAGAGGTACGGGTAGGGTGATTGGGGAGAAAGGATGAAAGAAATGAATAAAGAAGTAAAAATAAATGAAATATAAAAATTAAACTTAAAAAGAACAAACAAAATTTGGATTATAAAAGAGGTGAAGATGGAGGAGAGAGTTCATGGTCTGACATTGTTGAACTCAATGTTAAGCCCAGTTGGCAGTAAAGTGCCTAATCAGAAGATGAGGTGCTATTCCTCCAGTTTGCTTTGGGCTTCACTGGAACATTGCAGCAGGCCAAGGATGATTGTGGCCATGAGAGCAAGATAGTGAATTGAAATGGCAAGCGACAGGAAAGTCTGGGTCATGCTTCCAGACTGCGTGAAGGTGTTCCATAAAGCGGGGCTTTGGATGTTGAGGAGGGAAGAGGTAAATGGGAAGATGTTGCACTTTCTGCGATTGTATGGGAGGGTGCCATGGGAAGGGGATGAGGAGTTACGGGGAGTGGACCAGGGTGTCACGGAGGGAATGGTCCCTATAGAATGCTGACAAGGGGGTGAGGGGAAGATGTGTTTGGCGGTGGCATCATGCTGGAGTTAGCGGAAATGGCGGAGGATGATTCTTTGAATGCGCCGGCTGGTGACGACAAGGGGCACCCTATCGTGGTTTCAAACTCTATTCAGAAAAGATTATTGTCCTAAGTGAATCTGGATTTCAAGAAGGGGCTAGAGATAGCGCTGGCCATGGAAAGCACAGTAAGAGTTTTAGCGACTGGCAATTTAAAAAAATTGAATACTACTATTGTCATATGGACATATGATGAGGCAGTGCAAGGAAAGATTCAAGCAGGCTTGTAAACAAAAGAAGAAGCCCAATGAAATCTACACGTAGAAAAGCCTGAAACAAAAAATTCAGATATTTACTCTTTGTTTAAGCTGAAAGTTAGAAAGACAGAACCAGTATTTGTCACAATGAAAGGAAATGGCAAAGCTGTTAGAATGGAAGTGAACACAGGAGCTTCCAATACAGTAATTGGGGAACATACCTTCCAATGTTTGAATAATAGTGAACATCAATAAAGTTTAGAAGAAACAGCTGCCAAGCTAAAAATATATACGGGTGAAGACATTCAAGTAAAAGGCATAAGCAGAGTAACTGTCCATTGTGGAAGCCAATCAGCAAAGCTACCAGTGTTAGTACTGAGAGCCAAAGGACCAAGCCTTCTAGGGTGAAATTGGCTAAGGGAAATAAACCTTGATTGGCCCTTGAGATTCCAAAAGGAAGCTGGAAGCATTCCTGCTTTGAAAAAGGAATGTGTAAGGACTCAACATCCTGAAAAATGCAGGCTGTCTTAAGCCAAAACCTGGAAGAACAGCAGAAGTAACTCAAAGAGATCCTGCTTGATGACAGAGTTTGAGACGAGGTTAGCAACCTTTGAAGGGAAAAAGAAAACCTGTTGAAAGACCTTCTCACAGTACAAAATTCCCTCAGGTCATAAGAACATAAGAAATAGGGACAGGAATAGACTATTCGGCCCCTCGAGCCTGCTCTGCCATTCAATAAGATCATGACTGATCTTCTTGTCTTTCAATTTACACATTCCCATCTAACCCCGATAACCTTTCATTCCCTTGCCTAACAAGAATCCATCTACCTCTGCCTTAAAAATATTCAATGACCCTGCCTCCTCCACCACCTGAGGGAGGGAGTTGCAAAGTCATACAACCCTCTGAAAGAAAAAAAGTTCTCCTCTTCTGTTTCCTAAAAGGGCGACCCCTAATTTTAAAACAGTGCCCCCTAGTGCTGAACTCACTCACAAGAGGAAACATCCTTTCAACATCTACCTTGTCAAGGCCGTTCAGGATCTTGTATACTTCAATCAAATCACCCCTCACTCTTCTAAGCTCCAGTGGAAACAAGCCCAGCCTGTCCAACTTTTCCTCATAAGACAATCCACTCATTTCAGGCATCAATCTAGTAAACCTCCTTTGAACTGCCTCCAATGCATTTACATCCTTCCTTAAATAAGGAGGCCAAAGCTGCACACAGTATTCTAGGTGCAGTTTCACCAATGCCCTGTATAACTGAAGCATAACATCCTTACTTTTATGTTCAATCCCTCTCGTAATAAAGGATAACATTCCATTAGCCTTCTTAATTACTTGCTGTACCTGCATACTAATTTTTTGTGACTCATGTACTAGAACACCTAGATCCCTCTGCACCTGAGAATTTTGCAGCCGTTCCCCATTTAAGTAATACTCAGCTTTTTTGTTTTTCCTGCCAAAGTGAACAACTTCACATTTTATCATATTAAACTCCATTTGCCAGATCTTTGCCTACTCACTCAACCTATCTATATCCATCTGCAACCTCCTCATGTCCTCTTCATAACATACTTTCCTACCAATCTTTGTGTCATCTGAAAATTTAGCTACCATGTCTTCACTCCCCTCATCTAAGTCATTGATGTAAATCGTAAAAAGTTGAGGCCCCAGCACTGACCCCTGCGGGACTCCACTCGTCACATCCTGCCAATCAGAAAAAGACCCATTTATGCATACTCTCTGCTTTCTGCCAGCCAGCCAGCCAATCTTCTATCCATATTAATATGTTACCCTCAACGCCATGCACTTTTATTTCCCGTAATAATCTTTGATGTGGCACCTCATCAAATGCCTTCTGGAAATCCAAGTACAGTACGTCTACAGGCTCCCCTTTATCCACTGAGCATGTTACATCTTCAAAAACTCCAATAAATTGGTTAAACTTGATTTTCCTTTCACAAAACCATGCTGACTCTTTCTGATTGCCGTGAGCTCTTCTAAGTGCCCAGCTATAACCTCCTTAATGATCAATTCTAATAACTTCCCCACAATAGACATCAAGCTAACTGGCCTATCATTTCCTATTGTCTGCCTCCCTCCCATCTTGAATAGAGGGGTTATATTTGCTGTTTTCCCATCTGATGGAACCTTTCCAGAATATAGTGAATTTTGGAAAATTAACACCAGTGCATCAACTACCTCATTAGCCACCTCTTTTAAAACCCTAGGATGTAGTCCATTGGGACATGGAGACTTGCCAGCCCATAGCTTCCTCAATTTTCTCAGTACAATTTCCTGAGTGATTTCAATTTCACCAAGTTCCTATCTCCTATTCACCTGATTTGCAGCTATTACTAGAATGCTTTTGTATCCTCTATAGTGAACACAGAAGCAAAATATTTGTTCATTTCTTCCACCATTTCCTTATTATCTACTATTAACTCCCCACTGTCACTCTCTAGAGGACCAACACTCACTTTACTTACTCTTTTCCTTTTTAAGTACCTGTAGAATCTCTTGCTATCCATTTTTATATTTCCATCTAGCTTCCTCTCATACTCTAATTTCTTTCTCCTGTTTAACCTTTTAGTCATTCTTTATATTCTGTCCAATCATTAGTCCTGCACTCATCTTTGTGGAGTTGCATGCTTTTTCCTTAAGTTTGAGGCTTTCCTTAACTTCTTTAGTTAACTACGTATGGTGGGTCCTCCCTTTAGAATTTTCCTTTATGGTAGGAATGTACTTATTCTGAATACTCTGAAATATCCCCTTAAATATCTGCCACTGCTTTTCTATTGATCTTTCCTCTCGCCAAGTTTTCAAGTTCACTTTAGCTAGCTCAGCTTTCATCCCCACATAGTTGCCCTTATTTAAATTTAAGATAATAGTCTCACTTTCAAACTGGATGTAAAATTCAATCAAAGTTTGTACCTCTGGAAAAGTATGTGAGAGAAACAGAAAGAACTCAGCACTTCCGTGAACAAACTGAAGGATGAGTTGGCAGAGAAGGCACAACAATGCTTAATTTTCCAGGAGGCAGCAAACAAATACAAAAGAGAGATGAGAGAGCTGAAGAATCAACTAAATGAAGCCAAAGAGGCTTTGGAAGCAAAAATTGCAGAATTTTCCAAGAAGCAGACAGATAATGAAATTTTGGGAGACTCAGCCACTGAGCGCAGACAAGCTGAGCTTGCATCTGAGACATGTCTGGCCAACAGTGAAGTCAAAAAGAAGGCCGAGATTAAAGTTTGCACTAGAAAGAAGGCACATAGAAAGAAGATACAGAAATATTAATAGGGCTTTAATTCTGGCAGCATACAAATACACTTTCATATATAGGCCTGGCAATCAAATCACAAATGCTGATGCCCTTAGTCATTTACCTTTATAAGAAAATGATGGACATGTTCCAATTCCACAGGAACTTGTTTTACTGTTAAATTTCTTAGATTCCTCACCAGTGTGTGCTTGACAGATCAGTAACTGGTCAAGTCGGGACCCAGTCCTATCTCAAGTACAAGAACAAATGCTACATGGTTGGTCACAGGAGCCCATATCTGATTAAATGAAACTGTTCTTCAACAGAAAACATGAAATAACCAGCCAGGATGGCATCTTATTGTGGGGAGCATGAGTGGTAGTTCCTCCAAAGGGAAGGGAGCCACTTTTAATTGAGCTACACAATACCCATCCAAGAATTTCCCGAATGAAGGCCATAGCATGCAACTATCTATGGTGGCCTGGGATAGATGGCAAAATAGAAAGTTTAGTAAAGCACTGTGTGAAATGTCAGCAACTGCAAAAGTTGCCAGTGACAGAGCCATTACACCCATGGGAGTGGCCAGGTAGACCCTGGGTGCAGTTACACATTAACTATGCTGGACCTTTCCTGGGAACAATGTTTCTGCTCCTTGTCGATGCCCATTCAAAATAGTTGGACGTATATGAGGTGAAGTCACAACGTCGGCTGCTACAATTGAGAAACTATGTCAGAGTTTTGCCATTCACAGACTACCAGAAGTAGTTTCTGATAATGGCACGGCATTTATGAGTGCTGAGATTCAACGGTTTATCAGCCTCAATGGCATCACTCATGTGAAAACTGCTCCGTACCACCCTTCCTCAAATGGATGCCGAAAGGGTGGTTCAAACATTCAAGGCAAGCATGATAAAGCTGATTCATTAGCAACTAAACTGGTACACTTTCTTTTTCATTCCAGGACTACCCCTCATACAACAACAGGTGTCACACCTGCAGAGTTATTGCTGAAACGCTATCTCGGGACGAGATTGAGTTTCATAATGCAAATTTTAGAGGGGAAGGTGGAAAGGAGTCAGGGAAACCAGAAAACAAGACATGACTGGCATAGTCGTGAGAGGAAATTTACCGTAGGAGAGCCAGTATACGTGAAAAAGTTTGGGGAAGAACCAAAGTAGGTGAAATAAGCACGGTGACTGGACCTCTATCTTACCACGTGGAGGTGGAAGGCCGGATCATCCATAAACACGTGGATCATTTAAAAAAGAAAGAGAAAAATCACCAAGATTTGGTTCCACAAGTGATCATGACCAGGTTTTCCTGTTGAGAATACTCAACTCAGGACTGACATGTCTGATGTTCCTGTAAGAGTTGGGGATACAGAACTGCAACTGCCCACCAAAGCACCTGATGTACAGGCAACTCTGGGACAGGAAGTTCCTGACAAAGAATCTGAAGTTGTGGAGCTACAACATTCCACACATACCAGGAAACCACCTGAAAGGCTGAACTTGTAAATTCCTTACCCAGTGTAAATATTATGTTCTCTTGAAAAACATGTACTTATAAATATATGAATAGCTGAGTTAAAGGGGGAGGAATGTAGTAATTATGGTTTTATTTAGTGTGTAAGAATAATACTTGTTGAGGAAGATCGTGTGATCTGTAATAACCAATAAGAGAGTAGCTCAGCAGTCAGTGCAGAGATGGAATTGGAGTTGAAAGCAACGTGTAGTTGCTGCTGAGTATATTGTAAATAAACTTAATGTTTCCACCCAAGAAGTGTCTGCACATCAACTCTATCATTAATAGCACAACTCGGCTACCCTACAACATTCCCACTGATCCCTGACCTTCTACCTTCCTTCACCTGCTCCACCCCCTTTCAAACATTATAAAATCCATCACATTTCTACTTAGCTTTAACTCTGAAGAAAAGTCATACAGACTTGAGATGTTAACTCTGTTTCTCTCTCCAGAGATGCTGCCAGACCTGCTGAGTTTTCCAGCAATTTTTGTTTTTATTCCAATAACTTTTAATGCTGTAATCAAACAAAAATCTATCCATCTCAGTTTTGAAATTGGAAATTGACCCTGAACGTCAACAACTTTTTGGGAAAGAAATTTCCAGATTGCAACTATCTTTTGTGTAAAGTGATGCTTCCTGACATCACCTCTGAAATTTAAAGTTATGCATCCTTATTCTGGGCTCCCCGATCATAAAAAATAGTTGCTAACTAGCAACCAAATCAAATCCTTTAAACATCTACAATACCTTAATTAGATCACCCCTTAATCTTCTATAATCTGTACTCAAAGAAATACAAACCTAATCTTTGTAACCTGCCCTCAGAGAATTATAGAAATCTACAGCACAGAAGGAGACCATTTGGTACATCATGTCTGTGTCGGCCAAAAAGGAGCCATCTAGCCTAATCCTACATTCTAGCTCTTGGTCTGTAGCCTTATAGGTTATGGCATTTTAACTGCATATCAAAGTACTTTTTAAATTGTTATGACGGTTTCTGCCTCAACCACACTTTCAAGTCAGTGAGCTCCAGATTCCCAACCCCCTTGAGTCCCCTCCAAACTTCCGATATATTATTCTAAATCTAAGCCCTCTGGTTATGGACCTTCAACCAAGGGGAATTGGGCCTTCCTATCCACTTGTATCTAGACCTGTCATGGTTTTATACACTTCCGTTAGGTTTCCACTCAACCTCCTCTCTTCCAAACAAAACAACCCTAACATATCAAATCCTTGCTCATAACTAAAATTCTCCAGTCCAGGCAACATACTTGTAAAACCTTCTCTAGTGCTATCACATTTTTCCTGTAGTGCGGTGACCAGAACAGCACATAGTCCTCCAGCTGTGATCTAACCAGTTCCAGCATAACCTCCCTGCTTTTATATCCTATGCCTTGGCTAATAAAGGCAAGTATCCCCTATGCCTTCGTGATCACCTTATCCACCTGTCCAGTCACCTTCAGGGACCTGCGGACATAGGAACATAGGAACAGGAGAAGGCCATTCAGCCCATCGAGTCTGCTCTACCATTCAAGACGATAATGGCTGATCGAACACTTCAATGCCTTTTACCCACACTATCCCCATAACCCTTTATGTTATTGTTGATCAGAAATCTATCAATGTCTACCTTAAACATACTCAAAACTGAGATTCCACAGCCCTCTGGGGATACAGAATTCCAAAGATTCACAGCCCTCTGAGTAAAGAAATTTCTCTTCATCTCAGTCCTAAGTGGCTTCCCCCTCATTTTGAAATCTGGTCCCACAGACTCCCCAGACTCCCAAACCAGGGGAAACATCTTACCTGCATCCAACCTGTCTATTCCTTTAAGTATGTTGTAGGTTTCAATGAGATCACCTCTCATTCCTCGAAACTCTACAGAATACAGGCCCAGTTTCCCCAATCTCTCTTCACAAGACAGTCCCACCATTCCTGGAACAAGTCTGGTGAACCTTTGTTGCACTCCCTCTATGGCATTAATATCCTTTCTGAGTTCAGGGGACCAAAACTGCACACAATACTCCAGGTGCTGTCTAACCAAGCTTCTATACAATTGAAGAAAGACGTCACTACTCCTGTACTCAAATCCTCTTGCAAAAAAGGCTAACATTCCATTAGCCTTCCTAATTGCCTGCTGCACTTGCATGTTAGTTTTCAGTGACTTATGGACAAGGACACCCAGGGCCCTTTGTACATCTACACTCCCTAATCTCCTATCATTTAGGAAATACTCTGCACATCTGTTTCTTCTACCAAAGTGAATAACCTCACATTTTTCCACATTATATTTCATCTGACATGTTCTTGCCCACTCACTAAGTCTGACCAAAGCTTCCTGTAGTCACTTTACATCTTCCTCACAACACACATTCCCACCTAGCTTTGCATCACCTGCGAACTTGGTAATATTACATTTAGTCCCCACACCCAAATCATTGATATATATTGTGAACAGCTGGGGCCCTAGTACTCATCCTTGCGATACCTCACCAGTCACAGCCTGCCAATGCAAGAAAGACACATTTATTCCTACTCTTTCTTTTCTGTCTGTTAGCCAATCCTTAATCCATGCCAGTATATTGCTACCTATCCTATCCCTTTATTTTGCTAATCAACCTCCTGTGGGGGACTTTATCAAAAGCCTTCTGAAAATCCAAGTCCATCGACTCTCCTTTATCAATTTTGTTAGTAACATCCTCAAAAGACTCCAACAAGCTCATCAAACGTGATTTCCCATTTGCAAATCCGTACTGGCTACACCCAATCAGATCATGATTATCCAAGTATCCATTTCTCACATCCTTCATAGCAGATTCTGCCATTTTCCCTACTAATGATGTAAGGCTAACAGGTCTGTAATTCCCTGTTTTCCCTCTCCGTCCCTTCTTAAATAGTGGGGTGACATTTGCTACCTTCCAATCTTCAGAAACCATTCCAGAATCTATAGAATTTTGGAAAATGATCACCAGTGCATCCACTATCTCTATAGCAACCTCTATCAACACTTTGGGATGTGGAAAACCAGGTCCCGGGGGCTTATCAACTTACAGTGCTGTTAATTTCTCCAATACAACCTTCTTACTTATACTAATGTCTTTCTTCTCCTCATTCTTCCTAGTCCCTTGGATCTCTAAATCTGGGAGATTTCCTGTATCTTCCTCGGTGAAAATAGGCTCACAATAATCACTTAGCTGCTCAGTTATTTCTCTATTCCCCATTATGAATTAGCCGGATTCTGTCTGTAATGGACTGCATTTGTCTTAGCCAAATGTTTCCTTTTTACATACCTATAGAAGCTTTTACAGTTCATTTTTATGTTGTTTGCTAGATTGCATTCATATTCTATTCTCCTTTTCTTTACCAGTTTCTTGGACTTCCTTTGCTCTATTCTAAAAACCTCCCAATCCTCAGGTTTATGACTACTTCTGGCAACCTTATAAGCCTTTTCTTTTAATCTTATATAATCCTTAACTTCTTTGTCAGCCACGGTGGACTGACTTTTTTTGGGTTTTTGCACCTTGAATGAATGCATAGGTGCTGTAAGCTATGTAATCGTTCTGAAGACTATCCATTGCCTGTGTACAGTCATTGCTTTTTAATGTATTTTCCCAATCTGCCTCACCCAATTTGCCCCTCATGCCTTCATAATTTCCTTTATTCAACTTTAACAGCTTTGCTTCAGAATGAACTACCTCACCTTCAAACAAAAAGTAAAATTCTTTCATATTGTGGTCACTCACCCCTAAAGGTTCTTTTACAATAAGATTATTAGTTAGCTGTTTTTCATTCCATAAAACTAGATCTAAAATAGGCTGTCCCCTAGTCAGCTCCTCAACATACTGCTCTAGGAAACCACCCCTAACACACTCCAGAAAATTGTCTTCCACAGCATTAGTGCTCAATTGTCTATATGCAGATTGAAGTTACGCATGATTACTGTATTGCTCATGCTACATGCTTCTCTCATCTCCTGATTAACACCATGCCCCACATTACCACTACTGTTTGGTGGCCTATAAACAACTTCAACCAATGTCTGCTGCCCTTTGCTGTTTCTTAGCTCCACCTAGATAGATTTCACACATTGTTCTTCTGATCTGAGATCCTCCCTTACTAATGCACTGATCCCATGCCTTATTATCAGTGCAACTCTACTTCCTTTCCCTTCTAGTCTGTCCTTCCTAAACGTTGACTATCTTTGAATATTCAGATCCCAGTCTTGGTCACCATGCATTCATGTTTCTGTAATGGCAATTATATCATACCCATTTACCTCTATTTGTGCCTTTAGATCATCTACCTTATTGAGAATGCTGTGCACATTCAGTTAGAGTGCCCTTAACTTTGTCTTTTTGACATCATTTCGCATTCGAAGCTTACTCAATGCTCAACTTTGTTTTTCCTGCCTTCTAGTCTCACTACAACTTCCTGTTACCAACTTTACTTTCTTCAAATTTGGGCCACTCCTCAGGTTCCCACCACCCTAACAAGCTAGTTTAAACCCACCCCAACAGCACTAGCAAATCTCTCTGTGAGTATATCTGTCCCAGTCCTGTTAAGATGTAACCCGTCCATTTTGTACAGGTCCACTTGCCCCAGAACCGGTCCCAATGCCTCAGATATCTGATGGCTTCCCTCCTACACCAGTTCTCCAGCCAAGTATTTTAATCAATCCTATTCCTAAGGTCACTGGGAGTAATCCTGCAATTCCTGATCTTGAGATCCTGCTTTTTAATTTCCTTCCTAACTCCCTGAAATCTGCTTTCAGGACCTCATCCCTCTTCCTACCTATATCATTGGTGTCAATATGGACCACAAATTCTGGCTGATCCCCCTCCCCCTGAAGGATGTCCTGCAGCCATTCCGTGACATCCTTGACCTTGGCACCAGGGAGCCAACACACCATCCTGGAGTCACATTTATTGTGCAGAAATGCCTGTCTGATCCCCAGACTATGGAATCCCCTTTAACCATTGTCCTTTTATCCTTCTTCCTCCCTACTGTGCAGCTGAGCTGCCCGTGGTGCCACAGTCTTGGCTCTGGCTGCACTCCCCTGAGGAACCATCACCCTCATCAGCATCCAAAATGGAAAACCAATTAGCAAGCAAGATAGATTCAGGGACTCCTGTACTACCTGCCTGGTTCTCTTAGACCAGTCATCCATTCCCTCTCTGTCTGTACGCTTTTGATCTGTGGTGTAACCACCTCCCTAAGTGTGGTATCCATGTAGTCTTTTGCCTTGCAGATGCACAACAGTGACTCCAGCTGCCGCTCAAGTTCCGGAACATTGAGCTCAAACTTGTGCAGCTGGTGACACTTCCTACAGATGTGTTTGTCAGGGGCACATTGTACATCCACGACTTCACACATATCACTGGGTGTACACTCCACTTGGCCGAGCTGACCTGCCATCACGTAACTCTAAAAACTATTTATTACACTTAAAGTAAGTAGAATGAATAGAATAAATTACTAGTAACAACTTTAATACACTTACACTAACTTTATCTTACTTTGGTTTACTTTATTGCTTTATCTCACTTTGACTTGATTTAACTTTACTTCCCTATTGCTCGTGCTCCTCACTGGAATCCAAATAGCTACTGCTTTATAAATGATATGTTTTTCTAGTTTTAGGCTATTTAAACACACTCCCTAACAGGAGATTCTCACCAACCAATGAACTTACACTTTTCTTGTGATGTCCCTCTGGATTTTTTTTCAAACTCAGCCCGCTTCCCAAGTAGAGGTGTCCCTCACAGGTCCAGCTGTCTCTGCTCCCAAAAGGTAACACATGCATTCCAGTGTCCCTCTACACTTCTCAGTATCCAGCCATTTACTTGCCTTTCCCTTGCCTTATCAACCTCCCCCAAATTACCTGAGCCCTGTGGAATCCCACTGGAACAGGCTTCTAATCACAAAAACACCCATTGACCTTACCTTTTGCTTCCTGCCTCTAAGCTAATTTTGGGTCCAAATTGCCAGTTCACCTTGGATCTCATGGGCTTTAACTTTTGTAACCATTCTGTCACGTCAGAGCTAATCAAAAGCCTTGCTAAAATCCATATAGACTACATCAAATGCACTCCCCTCATCAAGCCTGCTTGTTATCGCCTCAAAAAATTCAAACATGTTAGTCAGATATGACTTTCTCTTACAAATCTGTGCTGACTTTTAAAAGTTTTTTTTATTCTTTCATGGGACGTGGATGTTGCTGCATCACCATTTGTTGCCCATCCCTAATTGCTCTTGAACTGAGTAGCTTACTTCACCAATTCAGAGGGCAGTTAAGAGTCAACCACATTGCTGGGGATCTAGAGTCACATGTAAGTATGCATGGCAGTTTCCCTTCTCTAAGGGGAATAGTGAACATGATGTGCATTTACAACAAAAATATACCTGTCAGGGTCACTATTACTGAGCCAAGCTTTATATCCCACCAGCTGTCATGATGGGATTTAAACCAACATCCTCTGATCACGAGCCTCTGAATTACCAGGCCAGTGACATTACCACTACACCAACATCTCCCCCGTCTTTGATTAATCCCCAACTCTATAAATTAGGGTTTATCCTGTTCCTCAGGATTTATTTCAATAATTTTTCCACCACTGAGGTTAGGTTGACTTGGTCTAACCCTTTCTCCCATTTTAAAGAATGGTACAATGTTTGCATCATCCAGTCCTCTGGCATCATGCTTGTAGGCAGAGAGGATTGGAAAATGATGATCAGAGTCTCTGCTATTTCTTTTCTTGTTTCCCTTAATTGTCTAGGATACATTTCATCTGGGTCTGTGGATTTATCCATTTTCAAAGCTGTTCAACACCGTCATATTTCCTTTCTCACTAAGTTAACTTAATATGTCATACCTCTCCTCCCTGATTGCAATGTCTGGATTGTCCCTTTCTTTTGTGAAAACAGACATAAGTATTCATTAAAAAGCATTCCAACATCCTCTGTTTCCACACATTTGTTCCCTTATAATCACAAGTAGGCCCTATTTTACTTCAGTTATCCTCTTGCTCTTTATGTATAATTGAACTAATAGAGCAGCAATTTCTTTTGCCTTGAGCATTTGGAATCCCTTCAGACTTTCATATACCCATGTTTTTATTTCCTCTAGTGGGAGGAAAGGAATGTTTCATATTCTGATTGTTTAAGGTACATTATTTAGCGCGACTGCTGATTTTCACAAGGAATAGTTTTCCTATTGTGGCTCCACTTGGGTTATACAATCATAGAATGGTTACAGCACAGAAGGAGGCTCTTCAATCTCTGGAAGAGCTATTCACTCTCCCACTCCCCTGCCTTTTCTCTGTAGCCCTGAAAATTTTTTCTCTTCAGATAATTATCCAATTCCCTTTTGAAAGCCATGATTAACTCTGCCACCACCACATTCAGGCAGTGCATTCCAGATCCTAACCACTCACTGCATAAAAAGGTTTTCCCTCATGTCGCCTCTTTTTCTTTTGCCAATAATCTTATGCCGGTGTTCTCTGATTCTCAACCCTTCCACCAATGGGAACAATTTCTCCCTATCTACTCTGTCCAGACCCTTCAAGATTTTGAACATCTTGATCAAATTTCCTTTCAACCTTCTCTAAGGTGAACAGTCCCAGCTTCACCAATCTATTCACGTAACTGAAGATCCTCCTCATTGAAATCATTCTTGTGAATTTCTTCTGCATCCTTTATAATGCCTTACATCTGTCATGGTAGGTGGATGGTAAATACCAAGCTGCTCAAATCCCAGAAGGAAATTTGAAGCAGCTACCACAATTATTTGCAATTTATATTTATTTTGAGATGTGGGCTTTGAATTCAGTAAAAAGAAGGCCACCGAGGCTTAGAGATTTCTTACAAAACTAAATTAAACCTTTATTAATAGAAAAAATGATTTTAAGCACATACGTAGGTTTACAAATTACCACTATGGTAACGCCTAGCTCTCCTAGTTAATCTACCACCCAGTTACACCTCTGTTAAGGCAACAGTAAAACACATAGATTTTAAAAGACCCAGGCAAAGTAATACAATACCCTGAACAGTCCAATTCAAAGTGAGTTTCCTTCACTTCAGTTCATGTAGACAGCAGCTTGAGGCTTAGGGGCTGGAGGCTTTTCACACTTGTTAGATCTTAGAATTATTTCCCTTGCACACAGCCTTCTCTCCTTTATACATATTTTCTCCTTTGAATGCAAATTCTCATTGTTTCAGTATGTGTTTGGATTTTACCTCTCTAATAATAAAAATCTATCATAGTACTAAGTTTACCTAATATCTTTGGGAAAAATAAACACACTGTTTCTTAACTTCTCCTGGCTAAATGAAACATTTCACCCCCTCTTTTGAATTCAAGCTACTCTGGTTTATTTAACAATGCATATGTTCCCTTTACACCTCACATTCTAAAACTTCACCCATGTTTACCTATTTAGCATTTCAAACCTAGCTTCTCTTCTTACATCAAAGCCTTCAGACCAGTTGTCTTTAATTCAATTAAGTCCCACACACGCACACAAAAGTTGACACAGACTCCGCTATTACTCTAACTTACAATAAATTCCAAATAACATTATGAAAATTATTTTATCTTCCTGACACATCCTTCCTAAAATGTTGTTCCCAGACCACTCAAGTTGAGGCCATTAACTAGTGTTTTATAATGGTTCACCATAACTTCCTTGCTTTTGACTTGATTTATAATCCTCAGGATCCTGTATGCCTTCTTATCCACTTCCTCAATATTCCCTGCCACCTTCAACAATTTCTGCAAATATACCCCCAGGTCCTTCTGCTCCTGTACTCTCTTTAGAATTGTATCCTTTATTTTATATTGCCTTTCCTCATTCTTCTTACCAAAATTTATCACTTCACATTTCTCTGCTAGAAATTTCATTTGCCACATATTCACCTACTCCACCAGCAGATAATACAAGTATGGTGTCACCTGCAAATTCTGAAATTGTGCCCTGTACACCAAAATCTAGGTCATTAATATATATTAAGAAAAGCAGTGATCCTAGCTCCAATCCTTGGGGCACACCACCTTCCTCCAGTTCGAAAAATAATCCTTTCCCACTGCATTCTGTTTTCTGTCATCCAACCGATTTTGTTTCCTTGCTGCCACTGTTCCTTTTATTCCATGGGCTTCAACTTTGCTGGAAAACCTGTTATGTGGCACTTTAGCAAACAACTTTTAGAAGTCCATGTACACCACATCAACGGCATTACGATTATCAACCCTGTCTGTTACCTCATCATAAAACTCAATCAATTTAGTTAGTTCTCAGCTCCTGAGGCTGCCCATGACAGATTTTTTGAAAGCATATGTTAGTTTTCTGTTTTTTTCTGATGCAAAGAGACGCTCTTTGCTGCCTGGAATAGTGATGAAACATCTACATATTATGATCAGCGGTTCTGTGCCAGTGTTGGGCCAACAGTCTGCAATATTTATTCTGTATATATGGGCAATAAAATTCAGTTCACATGATTTCTAAAGTAAGTAGGAAATGGGTAATGATCCTTAACTCAATGGGAACAACTACTGATTCAATTAACATTAATGAAAGACTTGCATTTATGCTTTCACAATCTAAGGATACCACAAAGTACCTTATCCATCAATGAAGTATTTTTGAAGTGTTGTCGATGTTCTAATCAAAGGATCATAGAATGGTACAGGGCAGAAGGAGGCCATTCAGTCTATTGTGCCTGTGGTGGCTCTTTGAAAGAGCTAACCAGTTAGTTCCACTTCCCTGCTCTTCAGAGCCCTGTTAAGGTTTTCCCTTCAAATGTTTATCCAATACCATTTTGAAAGTTGCTATTGATTCTCCTTCCACCACCCTTTCAGGCAGTGCATACCAGATCATAACAACTTTTTGCATAATTTCTTTCCTCATGTAACCTTTGGTACAGCAATTAATTTGTGCAAAGCCAGATCCCACAAACAACAATGAGATAATGACTAGATAATCTGTTTTAGTGATGATTGTTGAGGGATAAATATTGGCCACACCAACAGGGAGAGCTCCTCTTGCTCTTCTTCAAATAGATCCATGGATCTTTTATGTGCATTTAAGAAAGCAGACAGAGCTTTGGTTTGGTCTCATCCAAAAGATGGCCCCTCCAACAGTCCAGCTCTCCCTCAGTGTTGCACTAGAGTGTTTTATGTGCTCAAGTCTGAACTTTCTGACTCAATAAGGGAGAGACCTACCATTGAAACAAGGCTGACACAAATTAAAATCACCCCAGTTCCATGTCTGCAACTAAAGGTCAATTGAGAGATCCAGGAAGAGAGTGTAAACTCTGCCAATCCCAGGGCAAGGTGAGTTACTGCAGCAATATTGGACCCGACTTTAACTTTGTTCAAAATGGCTATTTGAATGAATTGATATTTCACTCACTGCAATGATTCTGCAGGAGTTGTTGCCACAGCCCCAGCATTCCCATGCTTTACAGTGTCAGCTGTGGCTCAGTTGGTAGCACTCTTGTCTCTGAGTTACATGTTCTGGGGTTCAATCCCATTTAAAGGTTAAGCACATAAATCTACACTGACACTTCAGTGCTGTACTAAGGGAGTGCTGCAGGGTCACCACCTCTTATAAAATAAGGGACACTTTGACTGTGGAGGGAGGAGTTAAAATCAACTAAAACTTATCTTGCTGAGCCACAAAATTATCATCCTCTGCCCGCCAACTCACTAACTTGCAGTCCTGCTCAAATCACTCAAACTCACCCGAGATTCCCAGGATCAGTTGCCCACAAAACATAGGACAAAAGGCATCCCTTAAGGGACACAGGACAGTCAAGATAAGAATCAATTCCTTAAAATATGGGGCAGTTGTTCACCCTAGCGTACTGTACAGTTAGAGGTGCTGTCTTTTGGATGAGACTTTAAACCAAGGTCCCATCTACTTGCTCAGGTGTTTGTAAAAAAATCCAATGGCACGATCCTGAAGAAGAGCAGGGGGCTATCCTTGATGCACTTATTCCTCAATCAACATCACAAAAAAATGGATTCTTTGCTCATTATGGCATTGTTGTTTGTGGGAGTTTGCTGTGTGCAAAATGGCTACTGCATTTCCTACATTATAACAAAGACTACACTTCAAAAGTACTTAATTTGCAGCAAAGTGCTTTGAGATGTTCAGTGGTTGTGAAAAACACCATGTAAGTCCAAGTCAGTGGTAAGACCATAAGACATAGGAGCAGAAGTACGACGTTTAGCCCATTGAGTCTGCTATGCCATTCAATGAGATCACAGCTGATCTGATAATCCTCAACTCCACTTTTCCCACCTTTTCCCCATAACCCTTGATTCCCTTATTGATTAAAAATCTGTCTATCTCAGCCTTGAATATAATTAACGACCCCTCGTCTACAGTCCTCCGCAGTAAGGAATTCCACAGATTCACTACCTTCTGAGAGAAGAAATTCCTCCTCATTTCAATCTTAACTGAGTGACCCCTTATTCTGAAGTTATGCCCTCTGGTCCTAGACTCTCCCACAAGGGGAAGCAACCTCTCAGCATCTACCCTGTCAAGCCCCCTAAGAATCTTATATGTTTCAATAAGGTCACCTCTCATTCTTCTAAATTCCAATGAGTACAGGCCCAACCTACTCAACCTCTCCTCATTAAAAAATCCCGGCATACCCTGGATCAATCTAGTGAACGTTCTCTGGACTGCCTCCAATGCCCCTATATCTTTCCTTAGATAAGGGGATCAAAACTGTTCACAGTATTCTAAGTGTGCCTAACTAGTGCCTTGTGTAGTTTTGGCAAGGCTTCCCAATTTTTATACTCCATTCCATTTGAAATAAAGGCAAAAATTTCCCTATTACCTGTTGAACTTGTATGTTAGCTTTTTGGGATTCATGCATGAGGGCTCCCAAATCCCTCTGTGCTTCAGCTTTCTGCAGTCTTTCTCCATTTAAATAATATTCAGCTCCTCTATCCTTCCTGCTAAAGTGCATAATCTCACATTTTTCCCACATTATATTTCATCTGCCAAATTTTTGCCCACACACCTAACCTGTCTATATCCCTCTGTAGACTCTTTGTGTCAGCCTCACCACTTGCCTTCCAACCTATTTTTGTGTCATCCACAAACTTGGCGATGGTACATTCACTTCCCTCATCCAAGTCATTAGAATATATTGTAAATAATTGTGGCCACAGCACTGATCCCTGTGGCACTCCACTAGTTACAGGTTGCCATCCTGAAAATGCCCCCCTTATCCCAACTCTCTTCTATTAGTTAGCCAATCCTCTATCCATGCTAATATACTACCCCCAACACCATGGGCTCTTATCTTATTAAGTAGCTTTATGTGTGGTACTTCATCAAACGCCTTTTGGAAATCCAAATATATTACATCTATTGGTTTCCCTTTATCTATCCTGCCTGTTACCTCCTCAAAAAGTTCTGATAAATTTGTCAAGCATGATTTCCCCTTCATGAAGTCATGCTGACTCTGCTTGATTGTATTATGCATTTCTAAATATTCTGCTATTACATCCTTTATAATAGACTCTAGCATTTTCCCAATAACGGATGTTTAGCTAACTAGCCTATAGTTACCATTTTTTTGTCTCCCTCCCTTTTTGAATAAGGGTGTTACATTGGCAGTTTTCCAATCATCTAGAACTTTTCCAGAATCTAAGGATTTTTGGAAGATTACTACCAGTGCATCCACCATCTCTGTAGCTACTTCCATTAATATCCTAGGCTGCAACCCATCAGGTCCAGGGGACTTATCAGACTTTAGCCCCATTAATTTGCCTAGTAATATTTCTCTAGTGATAATTATTGTGTTTATTTCCTCCCCATCTTTTGCCCCTTGAGTATTTAGTATTTTTGGACTGCTGTTAATGTTTTCTATGTGAACTCAACTCATCTGCCATTTGCTGGTTCCCCATTATTATTTCCCCACCTTCATTCTCTAAGAGGCCTATGTTCACTTTGGCTTCTCTCTCCATTTTTTTAAAGAAGCTCTTACTATCTATTTTTATATTTAGTTTACCCTCAAAGTTTATTTTCTCCCTTTCTTTTGATCATCTTTTGTTGGTTTTTAAAACTTTCCCAATCCTTTGGCTTACCACATTATATGTTTTTTCTTTCAATTTGATACTATCCTTAACTTCCTTGGTTAACCTTGGTTGGTTTATCCTCTTTCTAGAATCCTTCTTCCTCACTGGGTATATCTTTGTTGTCAGTCATGAACTATTTTCTTAAACATTGATCTGAAACGTCAACTTTGTTTTGCTCTCCACAGAGATGCTGCCAGACCAGCTGAGGTTCCTGCACACTATTTTTATATAAGAGGTAGGTTAAGTGGGTGTTCCTCAAATTAGAGAAGGGCTGGAAGTGAGGTACTATAGAGATCACTGCTGGGTCTACATTTGTTCTCAGAACATTTGGTTTTGTTAAGGGCAGGTCACGTCTGACCAATTTGATTGAATTTTTTGAAGAGGTAACCAGGTGTGTAGATGAGAGCAATGCATTTGACGTAATCTACTTGGACTTCAGCAAGGCTTTTGATAAGGTCCCACATGGGAGACTGATAGCAAAGGTAAGAGCCCATGAGATCCAAGGCAATTTGGCAAATTGGATCCAGAATTGGCTGAGTGGCAGGAAGCAGAGGGTGATGGTCCAGGGGTGTTTTTGTGACTGGGTGCCTGTGTCCAGTGGAGTTCCACAGGGATCGGTGTTGGGTCCCGTGCTGTTTGTGGTATATATAAACGATTTAGACTTGAATGTAGGAGAGTTGATCAGTAAGTTTGCAGATGACATGAAAATTGGTGGGGTGGTAAATAGTGAGGAAGCTAGCCTTAGATTACAGGAGGATATAGATGGGCTGCTCAAATGGGCTGATCAGTGGCAATGGAATTTAATCCAGATAAGTGTGAAGTGATGCATTTGGACAGGGCAAACAAGGCATGGGAATACATTAAGAATGGTAGGACCCTGGGAAATACCGAGGATCAGAGGCACCTTGGTGAGCATGTCCACTGGCCCCTTAAGGTAGAGGGACAGGTAGATAAGGTGGTTAAGAAGGCATACAGGATACTTGCCTTTATTAGCCGAGGCATTGAATACAAGAGCAGGGAGGTTATGCTGGAACTGTATAAAACGCTGGTTAGGCCACAGCTAGAGTATTGCATGCAGTTCTGCAATCCGCATTATAGGAAGGATGTGATTGCACTAGACAGAGTGCAGAGGAGATTTACCAGGATGTTGCCTGGGCGGGAGAGTCTTAGTTATGAGATTGGATAGACTGGGGTTATTTTCCTTGGAGCAGAGGAGATTGAGGGGGGGGACATGATTGAGGTGTATAAAATTATGAAGGGCATAGATAGGGTAGACAGAAAAGAACTTTTCCCCTTGGTGGAGGGATTAATAACCAGCAGGCATAGATTTAAGGTAAGGGGCAGGAGGTTTAGAGGGGATGTGAGGAAGAATTTTTTCACCCAGAAGGTGATGGGAAAATCTGGAACTCTCTGCCTGAAAGGGTGGTAGAGACAGAAATCTTCATAACATTTAAGAACTATTTGGATATGCACTTGCGATGCCATGGCCTAGTGCTGGAAAATGGGATTAGAGTAGTTAGGTACTTGTTTGACCGGCGAGGACTCGATGGGCCGAAGGGCCTTTTTCTGTGATGTAGACCTCTATGACTCTATGTAATGATTTAAACCTTGGATCTTGAAATTTTCTGTCTAAGGAACAAGAGGGCCTTTAAAAGACCTCAGGAGGATGGGCAAATGAAATGGCCACACAGATGACAAACAGAATTTAAGTTCAATAAATTTGAGATCTGGAAGGAAATAAAGGCACAGGTAAACAATTCATGGAAAGACATTTGAAGGGTGGGATAAACAGAGTTACCAATGAATTCAGACACACATGGCCTAAAATTTCAGGTTTGGGAGGTGTCTTGTATCCCGTGAGGTGGGGCTGGAATATGGGTCAGAGCCTTGTTTTGCTTGGATTTAGCACTGTTTAGACCAGATGTTTAAATTCCTGTTGGGAGTGCCTTGGGTGAATCTTTAAGGAGGTGTGTTGGGAGGAAGGGTGTTCCTGGGCTCTGCCAGGAAATTCCTTAGTTTTCACCTTTGAAAGACCTGAGCAGAACTCAAACCAGTTAAAAAGGCGAGTCCACCTGAGGCCTTCTGCAGATCCCAAATTTTTACTGAGATTACTAGAAAATAACTGGGAACCGAAGACGTAATTGTTTTCTCTTCAGAGCGGTTGAAGTCTTGCAGGTGCTGGCAGCTCGACCTAACTACCCAAATGGTCCCAGCCCTAGAAGCTGTGATGGGGTCTCCACCCTGGAGCTAGGGTGGGCTCATTTATGTCAACAAAACCGTGTGCACAGGGATTATAACATATTGTGGATTTTGGAGGTTTGAAATAAAAACAGAAAGCACTGAATAACTAAGAATGTAACAGAATTAACTGACACAACTCCCTGAAGGACGTTGGAAATCAGAAAGATTTTGACTTTTATAAATGAGGCATAGAGAAAAGTGGTTATAATGAATTTTAGTCAGATCACAGTTAGAGTACCATGAACAGTTTTAGGCATCCATGATGGAAAATGATTTGAACGTAGATTCACTAAATTATGTCAGAATTGTTGTCGATCTTGTGGTGAGTTGGAATAGACGCAACATGCCGATTGGTCTCCTCCACAGCAACCATTCTGTGATTCTTCACAATTAATCAGCAGTCCTTCTCATTTAACCACGCCCACTAGTTGCCAAGGGGATGAGCCATCTGCCAATCATTGTACCAAACCGCAGCTGTCAGTCAAAATAGCCACGCCTTCCAGCGGCAGTAAAGCACCAATCAGCTGTGCAACATTCACCGAGCCCGTGCCCGATTTCATGTCAATCATCACCAAAGTCGTGAAGCTGGCTAACTGCCAGGGGCGTTCCCAAACTCAGCCCTGCCTCTCGCGATGTCAATCGCATAAACCCGCCTCCATTAGCAGCCAATCCTATTGTAGTGCCGGTCCACGCGGCTGGGAAACGGAAGTTGTCAACGCGCTCCCAGAGGGCCCAGGGCTGTGACGGAGAACGATGGCGGCTCGGGACGGTAGGTAGCGGTTAGGACTGAGCGCCGAGCTTGGGGTTTCGGTATAGTCACAGCAGGACACTGTTCTCCCAGCTGGACCGGTCATTGCTATCGACCGACAACCTCAGTGCAGGGAACATCTTGTTACTGGACAATCTTTGAAGGGGGAGCTAAGGCCCAGTGAGGTCAAGGTACTAAAATACAAGGGGAGAGGGGTGAGCAGGAGACCGGGGTGCAAGTAGGGGGAGGCGATTTTGGTGGAGGGGGGGGTGTGGGGGAGTGCTGGAGGCCGGGGGGCGGGCGGGTGCTGGAGACCGGGGTGCAAGAGGGGACTGGGGGTGGCTGGAGAATGGAGCCTGGAAAGGGGGAGGGGGGTGTTGCTGGACCCTGGAAAGGGGGGGAGGGGGGAGGGGGTGTGTGGCTGGAGTCTGGAGTGGGGGAGGGGGTGTGTGGCTGGAGCCTGGAGTGGGGGTGGTGGGTGGCTGGCTGGAGCCTGGAGTGGGGGAGGGTGGGTGTGGGTGGGTGGCTGGAGCCTTTAGTGGGGGAGGGGGGGTGGGTGGCTGGTTGGAGCCTGTAGTGGGGGGGGGGGTGGCGGCTGGCTGGAGCCTGGAGGGTGGGAAGGGGGTGGGGTTTGCTGGAAGGGGGTGGGGTTTGCTGGAGGGGGGAAGGGGGTGGGGTTTGCTGGAGACCTCGGTGCAAGTGGAGTGGCGGTTTGCTGGAGACCTCGGTGCAAGTGGAGTGGCGGTTTGCTGGAGACTGGGGTGCAAACAACGGTGGGGTGGCGGTTTGCTGGAGATGGGGTGCAAGGAGGTGGGATGGGTGCTGGGTACCAGGCTGCAAAGGGGCAGAGGGTGCTGCAGTCTGCATGGTAGGGGTGGTTGGGGAGGTGGGTGCTGGGGTGCCAGGGTGGGGGGCTGGAGACCAAGGTGTGCGATGAAGGGGATCCAGAAACAAGGGTGTGGCAGGGAGGGTGTTGGAGACGGGTGCAAGGGGGCTGAGAGGTGGGGATGCTGGAGACTGGTGCGTCTGGGTGGGGGTTAGAGACTGGGATGCAAGGGCAAGGGGTGGTTGGAAGCTGGAGACGGGTGGGGGTTGGGTGGCTGGAGACTGGGTTTGAGGGGGGAGGATGGTGGCTGGAGATGGGGGTGTGAAGACGTTCTCCCTTGTAACCCTACCAATTGTTTCTTTTCAAATGATCATCTAATTGCTTCTCAAATGCCTCAGTTGAACCTGCCTTCCCTCTGTGCATTCCAGACCCTAAGCACTTGCTGTGGGAAAAAGTTTTTTCACATATCGCTTTTGCTTCTTTTGCCAATTACTTTAAATCTGTGCATCCTTGTTCATGATCTTTTCATGGGTGTGAACACTCTCCTCCTATCTACTCTGCCTGGGTCACTTATGACTTTGAACACTTCAGTCAAATCACCCCTCAGCCCTTTTCAAGGAAAACAGTCCTAACTTCTCCAATCTATCTTCACAACTGAAGTTCCTCGTCCCTGGTACCATTCTCACTTTCCTATGCCTTAACATCCTTCCTAAAAGGCGGTACCCAGAATGGACTCCATACTGGAGCTGAGGTCTAACTAGTGTCTTGTATAAGTTCAAGACAACCTTTTTGCTCTGTACTCTATGCCCCTATTAATGAAGCCTGGCCTATATGTTTTATTAACTGCTCTTTCAAACTGTCCTGCCATGTTTAATGACTCATACACATTTACATCCAGGCCCCTCTGCTCCTGCAACTCCTTTAGAGCCGGACCCTTTTTTATACTGTCTCTCTCCATGTTCTTCCCACTGAAATGTTTCACGTCACGTTTCTGTGCATTGAATTTCATCTGCAAACCTATCGACCCATTCCACCAACTTGGCTATGTCCTTTTGAAATTCTACACTGTCCTCCTCACAGTTTACAATACTTCCAAGTTTTGTATTGCCTGCAAATTTTGAGATTGTTTACCGTACATCAAGGTCTAGATCGTTAATATATATCTGGAAAGCAAGGGTCCCAATACCGACCCCTGGGGAACTGCACTACAAACCTTCCTCCAGCCCGAAAAATATCCATTAATCATTAGTCTGTTTCCTGTCACTCAGCCAATTTTGTATCCATGTTGTTACTGTGTCTCTTATTCCATGAGCTACAACTTTGCTCAAGTCTGTTGTGTGGCACTGTTTCAAATGTCTTTTGCAAGTCCACGTATACCACATCAACAGCATTTTCCTCACCAACCCTTTCTCTTCCCTCTTTGAAAATCTCCAGTTATACATAATTTTCCCTCAAGGGATCCTTGCTGGCTGTCCTTAATGAATCCCTATTTATCCATATAACTATTAATTGTGTCCAGAATTATAGTTTCTAGAAGTTTCCCCAGCACCAAAGTTAAACTGATCAGCCTGTAGTTGTTGGGCTTATCTTTACTCCCTTTTTTGATCAAGGGTGTAATGTTTGCAATTCTGTCCTCTGGCACCACTCCTCAGCCTAAGGAAGCCTCACTATTTATGGTTAGTGCATCTACTCTTTCCATTCTCTCTTCTCTTAGTATCCTTGGACGCACCTCATTTGGTCCCGGTCCCTTGTCAACTTTAAGTACAGATGACCTATCCAATACCTCCCCTTTGCAATTTTAAACCCTTCTAGTGACTGAATTTCCTTCTCTTTCACCATGGCTTGAGTAGCATCTCCTTTCTTTTTAAAGACAGATACAAAGTATATATTTGATACCCTCCTCATCCATGTGTAAATCCCCTTTTCTGTCTCTAATCAGCCCTACTTTTTTTTAAACTACCATTTAACTATTTATATGCCAACAGAAGCCTTTGGGATTCCCTTTTACGTTAGCTGCCAGTCTCTTTTCATATCCCCTCTTTGCTTCTCTTTTTTGTTTAAACCTCCCCTCTGAGATTTGTATTCAGCCTGGTTCTTAATTGTTTTCTACATCTGTCTTAAACACACACTTTTCTTATCTTAATTTCTAACTCCTTTGTCTTCCAAGGAGCTCTGAATTTGTTTGCCCTACCTTCCATTTTGCAGGAATATACCTTTATCGTGCCTGAACCATCTCTTTGAATGTAGCCTATTATTCAGCTACCGTTTTTCCTGCCAACCTTTGGCTCAATTTATTCGGCCCAGATCCATTCTTAACCCATTGAAGTTGGCTTTTCCTCAGTTAATTATTCTTATTCTAGATTGTTCTTTGTCCTTTTCCATAGCCATTCTAAGCCTTATGATACAATGATCACTGGCCTCTAAACCTGATCCCACTGACACTTGATCTGCTTGCCCACCTCATTTCCAAGAAAGCAGTGCCTCCTTTTTCATTGCACTGGCAACATACAGCTGTAGAAAATTATCTTGAACACTCTCTAGGAACTCTTGTCTCTCTCTGCCCGCTACACTACCAACTATTACAATATATGTTCAGATAACTAAAGTCCTCCATTATAACTACTCTAAGTTTTGTACCTCTTAATTTCCTTGCAGACCTGTTCCTCTACATCCTTCCTGCTAGTTGGCAGCCTATTGACTACAGCAAGCAATGTAATTGCACCTTTTTTAGGTTCCTTAGCTCTAGTCAAATTGATTGTCCTTGACTCCTCTGGGAAATCCTCTTTCTCCAGCATTGCAATGCTCTCCTTAATCAACACCACTTCCACTTTTCTTCCTTTACTATCTTTCTGTGATCTTGGCACCTGCATTGTCTGGGAGATTCAGAATATTTAAAATCTATTGAACAGGCTCCCAAGGGAACTGATAGCAGTTAGAATTTAGATAAATTTTATATATTTTGGGATACGTGTATTAGTAATTTGCAACATGTGTAGGTTGCTTGGAAGGAGCAGATGTCTTTGAGCCAACGGTTCCCAAAACTGAGAAACTTTGGTAGCTGCCTCAGAGAGGAACTGAGGTTTTCCTCTCCTCATGTCTGGGTCTGTTTCCAACTAATTCATAGGGATTGATTGTTATAATTAGCCCCCTACTCCTTAGCATTGTATTTTGCAGCTATAGCAATGATGGACTAGATGAAACTCAGACTATATTGTTCTTAGCAATTCACATGCTATTTGCGCATACAAGTGCAGCAAATGTCATTGGATGCTTGCTGTCAAGCTTAAGGTTTGAAGTTGAGAACATTGTCACTTTGTGAGGCTTCCTTGAGCGCATGTGCCCGAAGGTGGTCAGTTCACTGGGATTAATGAGCATGAAGAATGGATTGCTGTCCATTGGAGAAAGGGAAGAGTAGGCAGGGATTATGAAGATTTTTTTGTGTGTTAATGCTGGCTACCCATGAGGAGAACAACCATGGGAAAAATCAACTTTGCTAATGGAAAAGACCAAGTGGTCTGTCCAGCCTGTCTCCATCAGATATGGATGCAGCCTACTTGTGCCATTGCCCATGCACCATGCAGCATCATACCGAGGCAGAAAACGAGAGAAAATCTTGGAAGTACCAGAAGTCTGCATTGTTGTTATTGATACAGGTCACTAATTTTCTCTTATCACTCCATGCTGCACACACCACCCACCACCCCCCCCCCCCCACCCCCCCCCTTCTGTAAATTTCTGAATCCTTGGGCAGAAGTGTTATGTACAGAATGGGCACCCTTCATCAGAACAGAACTGGGTCAAGTGGCCTCACTGGCAATGCTTTGAGAAATAGAAAAGAAAGCACAAGGGGAATAGGAAAGGAATGGTTATTCAAAAGTCAACTCGGGTTAGATTAATGCAAGTGACGAGCTCTGCAATGTGTTCAAAGTTGCTTCCTAGGTGTTTGTCAAGCCCAAAAAGATGAGGTATAAAAACGAAATGCCGGAAATATTCAGCAGGCCAGACAGTGTTTGTGAACAGAGAAACAATTAATATTGTAAATCAGAACTGGAAAAGGATGTTACAGATTTTAAGAAATTAAAGCGATGGGGAAAGGAGGAAGGGAAGAACAAAAGGGAAGGAAGGCCTGTAACAGAATCGAAGGCAGGAAAAATTAAATGACAAAAGGAATGATGGTATAGGACAAAAGGTATGGGTGGGGTATAGTTCTATTGAGTCTAGGAAGTGAATGAGAGTGACTAGATAAGGGAATAATGACCATAAAATTATGTTTGATATAATTTGAAATTAAGTGCTGAACTGAGAAACAAAAGTCAATTTCAATGGGAGAAACAGAAATACCTGGAAAAACTCAGCAGGTCTGGCAGTATCGGCGGAGAAGAGCACAGTTGACGTTTCGAGTCCTCATAACCCTTCAACAGTCATGAGGACTTGAAACATCAGCTGTGCTCTTCTCTGCCGCTGCTGCCAGACCTGCTGAGTTTTTCCAGGTATTTCTGTTTCTGTTTTGGATTTCCAGCATCCGCAGTTCTTTGCTTATATCAATTTCAATGGGGTTAGAAGTGAAGTAGCCCAGATAAAACTTGGCAGATAAGGCAACAGGAAATGCTCAAACCAGGGAAGATAGATCAGTCTATAGACTGGACGTATTGCCATAACCCGTGAAGGTTGATGTGACACAAACTGGAGTTACTTGATTAGAAAAATGGAAAGAGGCTTATGACAAATCTAGGGCTAATCAATTTACATAACAAAAATAGTGAGCAAATCTGAAAGACTAACTAAGAACAAAGGGGAATGGTGAAAGATTTACAAACATGTGAAAGAATAATGGGCAGGACAGATTGGAGGATGAATGAGAGGAGGAACTGAATGAGAACTTTGCTTTTTATAAGACTGTGGAAACAGAAGGATATCGGGGAGGATGGAAGCAATCTGATAGGATGGGGAAGTAATTCTGAAAAAAATGGCTGAATGCAAAAATGGAAATGGCTCTGAGCCCAGATACCTGAGTTTCCAAAATGTGGAGCAAAAGCGATGAGGGAAATAACAGAAGCTATGACCCAAACCTTTCAAAAGACAAAGAGCAAAGTACCTCTTGGCACCCAATTATTGCAGTCCTGAAGGAAGGACTCTTCGTGCCCCCCCCCCCCCCCCCCCCAACCATCACCAAAGCTGACATCCACCAGGACAACAACTTGCATTCATATTGCGCCACTAACAGTAAAGGCCCCAAGGCTCTTCACTGGAGCAATTATCAGATGGATTTTGACGCCAAGCCACCTACAGAGACATTAGGGCAGCAGACAAAGCTTGGTCAAATGGGTACGGTTTACAGTGTCCCTTGAGGGAATAGGGAGAAAATTCTGAACTTGGGCCACAGGCAGTTGAAGATATGACTGCCAATGCTGGGGTGATTGAAATCTGTTGTTTCGTTGGCCAGAATTGGAGTAGAGCAAAGATCTTGGTGGGCTGGAAATTAGAGGGAGTCATGAGGCCATAGTTAAACACACAGATGAGAATTTTAAAAGGTCCACCACTTCAGCCATTTAAAGCCACTTAATCCCTGCACCTCTTCAAATGTTGCTGGCGATCTATAATTTTCACCCAAGCGCATGGAAAGGCCCTCAGTTTAATAACTCATGTGACATTCAGACCTCCAACAACGCAGTGTCCTGTCAGGACTGCACTGACATGTCAGCCAAGATAATGAGCTTGACGTCCTGAAGTGAGGCTTGAACACACAGCTACCTTGACCGAGGAAAGTGCTACAAAGTAAAATAAACTACTTTTCTTTGAATAATTCACTTCACATCAAAATAAATGATTTGTATGTTTTTAAAGCGTTTTGAGAGATGTGGTAAAGTACTTTATAAACACAGGCCTTCATTTCCCCCTTGTAGTACATGCACATTTGTGCAAAACTCTCCCTTTCCTACTTTAAGTCAAAAATTGATTTATAACCATGTTAAAAATTATGCTCAGAGATCTTACACAAGTTTGTTGCCCAACGACTTGAGAGAGAAAATTACCCTCCCCTCTTGTGCTCTGCTGCCACTGCCACTTTCCTCTTGATGCTTAAGGAAGTTCATTAACCATTTGTTCCTAGAACTAAATAAGTTTTTATTTTGTTTAAACAGGAAAGAAAGTCTGATTGAATGTTTTCAGCTCACGGAGAGCAACAGTTCTCTGCTATTTGGAAGTGATCAGCAGAATTTTTTCAATAGACGATGTCTCCTTGCTTGGTGCTACTGGATTAGATTCACGTGTAAGCATTGCATATTAGGAGGTAGATTGTATTTGAGAGCTGTCTGCAGGGGATTGAAGGGGTGAGCACTGTCTATCTTTGCCCAATAATACTTTATACAGGCACTTATTAAGTGTGCATCAGCAGGCTATCCCTCTGTGGGAGTTATCACAGCTGGACCTGATTCTGTCTTCAAGTGCGCACACTCTGTCCAGCATGTGTTCTGTTAGATAGCAATCAAAAGAAATCCTGCTTTGCACAGTGACTGTCAAGTAATTGAAATGTTGGAAGGGGTTTTTCATTTCATTAATTAAGTGACTGTTAAACATGTAGAGCAGCCATTCTGCTCTGGTAAATAGCATTAGGCTTGGCCTAAATAGCCAAGTGGTTATGGTACTGGGTTTGTAACCCTGAGATCAAGAGTTCAAATCTCACAATGGCAAACTATGAAACAATGTAACTTCATCTGAAACAGATGGAAACGGGTTTGTACTCGAAAGAGTTACAGATGCTGCCAGACCTGCAGGAGTTAGGAGGCTGGTAAAAAGACCTGGTAAATAGCATTGAATTGAAAGCCTGACTGGTCTGTGATAGGTTTTAGCTGAGGGATGTATGTGGGTCAGTCGAGCAAACCAAAAAAACATTCCAATTGTCATCAAGTTGTGTAATTGGGTTTCTTAATACCTTGTATGAATATGATACTTCTGCCAACACAACACTGGAGCACTAGGTGATACTGGTGTTCCAAACATGCCATACCTGATGATGCCTAGCAAAAGCGTTGAGGCACTGTGGCCAATTAGAAACTCACTTCCTTGACCTTATAGGATGGATTCTGATCTGCAAGGCTGACTGTTGAAGCCCCTGCCACATTTACCACTGGACAATCTGCCCTACGTTTAAAAACATTTTTTTTATTCACTCATGGGCTGTGGGTGTTGCTGACTAGGCCAGCATTTATTGCCCATCCCTAATTGCCCTTGAGATGGTTGTGATGAGCTGTCGTCTTGAACCGCTGCATTCCATGTGCTGTAGGTACATCCACAGTGCAATTAGGAAGGGGGTTTCAGGATTTTGACCCAGCAGCAGTGAAGGAGCAGCAATATATTTCCAAATCAAGTTGGTGTGTGGCTTGGAGAGGAACTTCCAGGTGGTGGTGTTCCTATGCACCTGCTACCCTTGTCCTTCTAGGTGATTGTGGGTTTGGAAGCTGCTATTGAAGGAGCCTTGATGAGTTCTTGCAGTGCATTTTGTAGGTGGTACACACTCCTGCCAGTGCGTCAGTGAAGGAGGGAGTGAATGTTTTTGGATGGGGTGCCAATCAAGTGGGCTACTTTGTCCTGGATGGTGTCCAACTCCTGGAGTGGGGTTGGAGCTGCATTCATCCAGGCAAGTGGAGAATATTCCATCACACTTGTGCCTTGTAGATGATGGACCAGGCTTTGGGAGGGTTCCCAGCCTCTGTCTTGCTCTTGTAGCAACAGTATTTATTTGGCTAGTCCAGTTCAGTGTCTGGTCAATGGTAACCACCCCCCCCCCCCCCCCCCCAAGGATGTAGATAGTGGGGGATTCAGTAATGGTAATGCCATTGAATCTCAAGGGGTAATGGTTAGATTCTCTCTTGTTGGAGATGGTCATTGCCTGGCACTTATGTGGTGCAAATGTTACTTTATGCTCCAATTCTTTTTTTCTTGTACTGAATTGGATGAGGAATGCTCAGCACTGTGGAAAGAAACACTTGTCATTTCTGTCGACATTGAGCTCTTTCAGTTTGATGTTTTCTGGAGCTGAGTACCAAAGGACTGAAGTATAATAAGTTGTATTGTGTAGTTGGCAGGCTATTTGTATTTTGTTCTTCAACGTCTTATGCTTTTTTCATTTAAGGCTGAATGTCTCTTTTTCGTATGGAACAAGGTTCTTTTAATACCACAGGCACTTTCTGCACCAATTGATAGGTTTGTTTTACAGTAAATCATCTCTGTTAGAAATTCAAAATGTTTAAACTTTTTGCAATGGGCTATTGAGACCAGGTGAATCAGGGCTAGAGACCTGAGGATAACAGGGCATGTAGATAAAATTCAAAGTCCTACATTTTATCATTTTTATACTTTGATTTGAGTTAAATAGAAAAATATAAACCAATTTAGGAAGTGGACCAGTAGAGCTAGTTGCAATGAAAGGAGTTCTGCTGCAAGGCTGGTTGTCGCAAATGAAAACTACACTGCCATTGATGAGGTTATAATTAGTGACAAGTTTAAATAGCACTTTATCATTCAAAACTGACAAATGTTCTGTAGATGGCAAGTGCATACAATGGCATAAAAATATATTGGCTTAATAGTGAATTGGCCTAGTATTTCCTCCTGAGAAGGAACTTTACATTGTACAAGCTTCACTGGGAAGTTCTGTACCTACACCAGGTGCTTTCTGTTACCTGCAGGCTGAGTGGTGACAGGACCCCACTATGTACTTGTGGATCTTTTGCTCCCAAACCTGCTGAATTTTTGATCTTGGCTGTTTTTGGAGGTAAGTTGGATGAAGAAAGAGGCATGTCAGAGACCTTTGTCCTGGACCTGCTAATGGCCTGGCAGTTGATTATTGTTAACCAATGCTGCTACACAAAAACTGACTTGCTATTGATTTTTTTGGGAGTGATGGTGGGAATGAAGTGGTTGGATTGAAAAATGTAAAATATTTGATCTCTCATGGGATTGAAGCTGTGACTGAGGTATTTGACTGGGGCACGGATACAATGCAGCGGACTTCTTAGTCATTCATTCTGTCCTTATTTTTATATATTGTTTAATTGGTAACTTGACATGCAAAAAAAGTAGTTGGTGGAGAAGAATTTTTCTGCAGTAAAAGCTCAATATTTGGGAGATGTAAGGCTAAGGTATTATAGCGTGACCAATAATGGGAGCATGTTTACATAGGCTGTTCCCATTTATAAATGAGCATGTAGGAATTTCTAATGGGAGAATGTTAACACAAAAAGTAACTCTGGAGAAATAAGGTTCTGTGGATGGGAAATGTGCATAAGATTTTTTAATATTTTCTAGATAAATTATAAATCCTGCTACTCAGATAATTAACCTTAAGAGTTTTCTTCAATGCTTATTTTCAGGGGCAGACACTGGTGGAATGGAAACAGAGACTTGCACAGACATAACTGTTCAGAAAGAGAAACCAAGCTGTGGGACTGCTGGTGAAGGGGACGCTCGAACCTTACTGACCGAGCAAATGGAGAATGAGAATGCACTCCCTCAAACTTCAGTCAGCAATGGTGGGGAGTCAGATGTGGGGAAGGAAATGGTAGACCTGAAAATTATTTGGAACAAAAACAAATATGATCTGAAAGTTCCACTGGATAGTACAGGAGCCAGTTTGAAAGAGAAAATTCACTCACTCACAGGTATGTTTTACTTGGGGTGGGGTAGTTCGTGGTGTAGGTATACCCGCGGTGCTGTTAGGGAGGGAGTTCCAGGATTTTGACTCAGCGACAGTGAGTCGCTATATTTCCATTTCAGGGTGGTGAGTGGCTTGGAGGGGGACTTCCAGATGGAGGTGTTCCCATGTATCTGCTGCCCTTGTCTTTCTGGATGGTAGTGGTCGTGGGCTTGGAAGGTGCTGCTTAAGGAGCTTTGGTGAGTTTCTGCAGTGCATCTTGTAGATGGTACAAACTGCTGCCACTGTTTGTTCGATGGTGGAGGGAGTGAATGTTTGTGGATGGGGTGCCATTCAAGTCGGTTGCTTTGTCCAGGATAGTGTTAAGCTTCTTGTGTTGTTGGAGCTGCACATATCCAGCCAAGTGGAGAGTATTCCATCACACTCCTCACTTGTGCTTTGTAGATGGTGGACAGGCTTTGAGGACTCAGGAGTTGAGTTACTCACCTCTGATTTCTCTTGTAGCCACAGTATCTCTATGGCTGGTCCAGTTCTGTTTCTGGTCAATGGTAACCCCAGGATGTTGATACAGGAAGATTCTACGATGGTATTGCCACTGAATGTCATGGGGTGATGGTTAGATTCTCTCTTGTTGGAGATGGTCATTGCCTGGCACTTGTGTGGCGCAAATGTTAATTGCCACTTATCAACCCAAGCCTGGATATTGTCCAGGTTTTGCTGCATTTGGAGATGGACTGCTTCAGTACCTGAGGAGTCGCAAATGATGCTGAACATGGTGCAATCATCAGCGAACATCCCCACTTCTGACCTTATGATGGAAGGATGATCATTGATAAAGCAGCTGAAGATGGTTGGGCCTAGGGCACTGCCCTGAGGAACTCCTGCAGTGATGTCCTGGAACTGAGATGATTGACCTCGAACAACCACAGCTACCTTCCTTTGTGGCAGTTATGACTCCAACCAGCAGAGAGTTTCCCCCTGATTCCCATTGACTGTAGTTTTGCTAAGGCTCCTTGATGCCACACTTGGTCAAATGCTTCCTTGATGTCAAGGGCAGTCACTCTCACCTCACCTCACATGTGGAGTTCAGCTCTTTTGTCCATGTTTGAACCAAGGCTGTAATGATGTCAGGACCTGAGTGACCCTTCATCTCACCCTAAGTATACCCTTCTATTCCTTTCTCCCTTGTGCATATCTAGCTTCCCTTTAAAGGTAACCATGCTATTTCCATTGAACATTCCATGCAGTAATGAGTTCCACATGCTCACTATTCTCTAGGTAAAGAAGTTTCTCCCGAATTCCCTAGGGACGCCCCATTTCTTACAAATAGGGAAAAAATTCCTCTTCAGTGGCAGGAAACTCGTATTACAGCATTTCAGTTTCTCCTGCTGGTCCCTGACACCGTGTAGTCTTCAGTCACCTCCACCTTAAAAATTACTGAACAGGTTGGATTTTCAGCATGCTAAACTGTTAATTAAGTTTGATTGCCACTATATAAATAAACCAGTGGCTTGCTGAGTGGTCCATTCGTGTTTTTCATTCTTATTTGTGCTGAAGGGGTTTTTTTCTGTGACATAAAAATTTGGAGCAGTAATGATGCAAATATTTGGCACATGTATAGTTCAAAATGTTGATACTTTTGTATTAATTTGCTATATTCCCAGTCTTACTCTAAGACCTTAAGTCACTATTAAGGGAAATGGAAATATTATTGTTGGAGGTATTATTCTGATGCTGGGGAGAATACTGTAGAGGGAGCTTTACTGTGTACCTCGCCTTTGTTGTACTTGCCAGGGAGTGCTTGCTTTGTATCAAACCTGTGCAGTAGCTCCCCTCTTGAGTGTATGATAGAACAAAGCTCCCTCTATACTGTACTATGTCTAGCGCTGTGCCTACCCTGGAGATATTTGATGAACAGTGTGGGAAATTGTAATTATAGATTCTCTATAGTTGTGGTGATGTTAACCAAAGCCGGGTTTAGTGGAATCCATCGAGCAGGACTCCAGTTTCTTCAAGGTAGGGGGGAAAGATTGAGGCAAAATTGCTGTTCTGGTTCATAAAGGTCTACAGCCACAGATGGCAGCCCCTGTATTTCGTGCTGTGCTGATTTACAGCAGTCATTCTGCCCATGTTTCCCCACTTCCCCCACCCCAAATTTCTCAGACACAGTGGGCTCCTAATTTGTTCTGTGTGATAAAGGGGAGAGGCACCCTGCCTTATGTACCTTTCTGATTACACACTTTCTTAGTAAAGGGTCTCGGAACCATCTCCTACCAGGAATGAATTATGTAGGGTGACTTGGGAGAGGATTAATCAATTTAAGGAGTGGTCGGGGAGAGACTTCACACTGATTTTCTCATTTGCGTTGATCTTAAACTTTCACAGACACTGATCCATGTCACTAGCCATAATAGTAATGAGCATATAATCCTGATTTTTTTTTAAGGACTGGACTAAGATCAACATTTTCCTTCCTCTTGTCAGGTCTCACTCCTGCAATGCAGAAAGTCATGTACAAGGGTCTGCTCCAAGAAGATAAAACTTTACGTGAAATTAAAGTCACAAATGGTGCAAAAATAATGGTGATCGGATCGACAATTAATGATGTTCTAGCAGTAAACACACCAAAGGAGGTGGTACAACAAGAGGCCAAAGCTGAAGAGCCTAAAAAAGAACCCCTATGTAGACAAAAGGTAAAGACCTTATTTACAACTATCAGCATTGGGTAACACATGAGCAGATCATTCAGCCCCTTGAGCCTGTTCCACAGCAGTGGGGGCAACCCATTCAGCCCATCGAGTTCATTCAGTCAGATCATAGCTGATCTGTAACTCTATCCCATTTACCACCTTTGCTCCATTTCCCATGACTCCCTTGTCCAACAAAATTTCAATTGGCTCTCCGCCTTTTGGGAAAGCAAATGAGGCTTAATTATCTCCCTGTCCTCCATGCCATAGTACACTTGAGTTTTTATGTTGCTCTGATGCCACCATCTCTCATAGCCTTGTGCAGCCAGCCATTCTAACAAAGAGGATCTGCTGAGGCTCGGTGGCATTGGTCATCTAGCTGGTTGACTGTGGTGACTCTTGGTGAGGCAGTGGGAGGAGAGCTGATCCCTTTGGTTGGGTTTACAAACATTGAGTGAACCTGAGAGATCTCCCTGTCCTATGCCAGACTGCAGTCCCTTCCAGTGCCCAGTGAAGGCACAGTTGGTCAAAGTCCATGAGAGCTTAGACAGGTGTCCTGTATTATTCTGGCTGCTCATTGTGTGCTTTGTCCTCCTCTCCCTGTTTTCAACCATCGGTTTGGCCATGGTTTAAGTAGCCAGCGGGTGCGTGATTGAAAGTTTAACTTTCCATCCAATGAAATAAAGGGAAAAAACTTTTTCATAGAATGGTTACAGCCCTTCATGTCTGCGTCAGCTTTTTGCAAGAGCTACTCAGCTCGTCCCATTCTCCACTCTTTTTCTGTAGCCCTACAATTTTTTTCACTTCAAATAATTGCCCAATTCCCTTTTGAAGGCCTCTTGAATCTGCCTCCACTATGCTCTAGCAGTGCATTTCATTTCCTAAACTTACACTGTATATTAGAAAAGAAGTTTTCCTCATGTCGCCTTGGTTCTTTTACCATTCACCTTAGAATAGTCCCTTCTGGTTCTTGACCCTTCTACCAATTGGAATAGTTTCTCCCTATCTACTCTGTCCAGAACCCTCATGATTTTTAACACCACTATCAAATCTCCTCTTGTCCTCCCCCTTCTCTAAGGAGTACAGTCCTAGCTTCACCAATCTATCCACGTAAGCCAGGGATTTGCACCCTCTCCAACGTCTTCAGCCTTCCTAATGTGTCTTGTCCAGAATTGGACACTACTCCAGTGGAGGCCAAACCTATTTTATAAAAGTTCACTGTAACTTATTTTTATACTCCAGTTTCTATTTATAAAGCTCAGGATCTTGTATGGTTTATTAATCTCTCTCTCAACCTGCCCTGCCAATTTAAAGATTTGTGCACATACACTCCCACATCCTTCGACTTCTGCACCCTTTTAGAAATGTATCCTTTATTTTATATTGCCTTTCTTGTACTTCCTACCAAAATAAATCTCTTCTCACTACTTGGCTTTAAATTTCATCTGCCACATATCCATCCATTCTACCAGCCTGTTTATGTTCCCTTGAAGTCTATCACTATCCTCCTCGCAGTTCACTGTACTTCCAAGTTTTGCAAAATTTTGCCCTCTTTCCTGTGCTTCACCCTCTTGCCTGCATTGGGTGGGAAGTAATTAGAACAGGGAACCCAACAAAATCCAATTAAACTCTATAGTATGAATGCTGTCCTTACTTGTGTACTCTGCCTGTGAATAAAACAGTGCATGTTTGCTTCCAGCAAGAATGTTTACATAACTGGAAAGGTGGCTCAGTGGAAGGTTTTTTTTTTTTATTGAATGCTTTTATTTTTAAGGGGCATCAATAAACTGAACCTCAAAGCACAAGCTCTGTGGCTGTGGCACAGACTCAGCTCAGAGGAAGGAAGGAAGGTGAACAAGTGGAGCAGACCGCACAGGGATGATGGTGTGGGGAACTGGAGAGGGAGTTCATAGGAACATAGAAAATAGGAGCAGGGGTGGGTCATTCGACCCTTCAAGCCTGCTCCGCTGTTCAGTATCATTATGGCTGATCATCGATCTCAACATCATACTCCCACTCTCTCCGCATAACCCTTGATGCCTTAGTGTCTAGAAACCTATCTATTTCCTCCTCAAATATATTGTGACTTGTCCTCCACAGCTTTCTATGGTAGAGAATTCCACAGGTTTACCGCCCTCTGAGTGATGTTTCTCCTCATCTCGGTCCTAAATGGCCTACCCCATATCCTATATACAAACATGTGAATTATGAACCTGCTCTGCCATTCAATAAGATCATGATCTGATTGTAACTTCAACTCCACATTCCTGCCTACCCCTGATAACCTTTCACCCCCTTGTTAATCAAGAATCTATCTAGCTCTGGCTTAGAAATATTCAAAGACTCTGCTTCCACCGCCTTTTGAGGAAGAAAGTTCCAAAAACTCTCAACCCCTTATTTTTAAACAGTGCGCCCTAGCTCTAGATTCTTCCACAAGAAGAAACATCCTCTCCACATCTACCCTGTCGAGAACCTCAGGATCTTAAAGGTTTCAATCAAGTTGCCTCTTACTCTTCTAAATTCCAGTGGATACAAGCCTAACCTGTCCAACCTTTCCTCATAAGACAACCTGCCCATTCTTGGTATTAGTCCAGTAAACTTTCTCTGATCTTCTGACATATTTACATCTTTCTTTAAGGAAACCAGTACTATACACAATACTCCAGATGTGGTCTCACCAGTGCCCTGTACAACTGAAGTATAATCTCCTTATTTTTGTAATTAGTTCCCCCAAAAACTAAGTGATAACATTCTTTTTGCTTTCTTAATTATCTGCATATTAACCTTTTGTGATTCGTGCTCTAGGACATCCAGATCCCTCTGAATCTCAGCTCTGCAATCTCTCACCATTTAGGTAAATTTTATTCTTCATGCTAAAATGAACAATTTCACAATTGCCCACATACTCTATTTGCCAGATCTTTGCCCACTCACTTAACCTATGTCCCTTTATAGCCTCCTTACGTCCTGTTCACAATTTATTTTCCGTTCTATCTTTGTGCTGTCGGCAAGTTTAGCAACCATTCCTATGGTCCCTTCATCCAAGTCATTTATATAAATTGTAAACAGTTGAGGCTCCAGCACTGACCCCTGTGGCACACCTCTCATCACACCCTGCCAACCAGAAAAAGACCCATTTATGTCGACTCTGCTTCCTGTAGGAAGCAATCTTCTATCCATGCCAATATGTTATCCCCTACACCATGAGCTTTTATTTTCTGCAATAACCTTTGATGTGGCAATTTATTAAATGTCTTCTGGAATTCTAAGTACAGCACATGTGATTCCTTGAAAGGACTCCAATAAATTGCTTAAACATGATTTCCCTTTCACAAACCATGATTGCCTTTTTTTTTTAAGTGCTGTGCTATATCACCTTTTAATAGCTTCTAACATTTTTGCTATGACAGATGTTAGGCTAACTGTAGTTTCCTGCTTTCTGTTTTCCTCCCTTTTTGAATAAAGGAGTTATTTGCTACTTTCCAATCTAATGAAGCTTTCCCCAAATCTAGGAAATTTTGGAAAATTAAAACCAGTGCATCAACTATCACACTAGCCACTTCTTTCAAGATCTTTTAGGGTGAAATCTATCTGGACCTGGGGTTTTGTCAGCCCACAGCCCTAATAATTTGCTCAACACAACTTATCTGGTTATTTTCCCGAGTTCCTCCCTCTTCCATTTCCTGATATACGGCTATTTTCGGGATGTTACTTGTGTCCTCTAATGAAAACTGAAGCAAAATACCTGTTCAATTTATCCGCCATCTCCTTACTTTCCATTATCAATTCCCCAGACGCACAATCTATAAGCCCAACACTCACTTTAAAACTCTTTTTTCTCCAAGTATCTATAGAAGCTCTTGCTATCCGTCTTTATATTGGTAGCTAGTCTTCTCTCATACTCTAATTTCCCCTCCTTATTAATCATCTTGTCGTTATTTGCTATTCTTTGTATTCTTTCCAGTCTTTTGACCAGCCACCCGTCTTTACGTAATTATATACTTTTTCTTTTAAGTTTGATACTGTCTTTAACTTTTTTAGTTAACCGTGGATAGTGGGCCCTCTCCTTGGAATTTTTCTTTCTCATTGGAATGTATGAGACTGTGACCCCTTGTTTCCTATGGTTGGCGGGTCTAGAACATCATTCCTGCATCCAATCTGTCGTCCTCGTTCTTCTAAACTCCAGCGAGTACTGGCCTAGTTGACCCAATACCTCCTCACGACAATCCTGCCATCCCAGGAATCAGTCTGGTGAGCCTTTGCTGTACTCCCTTTATGGCAAGTATATCCTTTCTTGGGTAAAGAGATCAGAACTGCACACAGTACTCCAGGTGAAGTCTCACCAAGGCCCTGTATGGCTGCATTAAGGCATCCTTATTCCTGCGCTCACATCCTTTTGTAGTGAAGGCCAACTCACCATTTGCCTCCTTAACTGCATGCTGATGAATCAATAGTAATTTTTAATTTTAGGTATTGTTTGAGAGACAGTATAGGGTGCAATTGTTGTACTGTAGGATTGATCAGGTATAAGTTGGTGTTCCTGCAATTCACAGGAGGGAGTCCTGTTAAATGCAGATGCAGTGGAATGTGAACATTCTATTACTGGGAGAACATTTTTAGATGAGAGTTCCTAATGAGTTTGTTCATCATGTGCCCTTGGATTCTGTAGTTTCTTTGACTTTTTTCTTCTAGCAACACAGGAAAGTATTAGACAAAGGAAAACCAGAGGATGTCATGCCATCGATCAAAGGTGTTAAGGTAAGTGGCTGCTTTTGGTGTTTGCTGTGCTTTGCGAAGGTTCCATGGTGTTTCTGCCTGTCAGCTGTCACACTTGTGGGTATTGCTGCCTTTCCTGAGTCAGAAGATTATGGGCTTGAATCCCACTCTGTAGACTTGAGCATAAATATTCAAGCTGACTGTCTAGTGCAGTACTGAGGGAGTGTTGGGCTGCTGAAAGTACCATTTTTCAGATGAGATGTAAAGTCGCACCTCTCTTCAGTTGATGCAAAAGACCCCAAGAGCCAGTGCTGCAATCCATGAGTGTTCCTGGTTGCAGTGAGAAGCTGAGTTTCTGTTGATTTGTATAAGGCCTTCTGAAAATCCTGGATTAAGGAAGGTTGCAAACAGAACAAAGTCACTTGACAAATTGCTCTACCACAATCAGTGATCTTTTATTGTGAATAAAACTCTGACACCATGCAGAGCAAAGCTGTCTCATCATGCATCGCAAAGGCAGGTACAGTATGGGTTAGATACTAAGTAAAGCTTGCTTGATGCTCCATGAAACACTCAAGCTAGATAGAGTAATGTTCCCTCTACACTTATCCTCCATTACAAAGCCTGTATTGTATCAATGTGACAGTTTAGTTTGCAGTAGCTGCCCTTGAAAACTATTTAAGTGATACTGTCAATTCGTGTTTAGGTGTAATTTGGCACGCGCGCACGCACACATGCACCCCCCCCCCCACAAATAAAAACCTCTGTTAACCTGAAACCTTTGTTCTGAAGGTAATGGTGGCAGTCAGGCAATCCACTGTCTTGACCCTTCAAGTGGCTTGAGGTCTTGATTCTTTGTCTCCCTGCTCACTGCTGTGTTAATGACTGATGACTCTGAACTTTCCACAGGAACGCTTACCAAGTGTACCGTTATCTGGCATGTATAACAAGTCAAGTGGAAAAGTAAGATTGACCTTCAAACTGGAGCAGGACCAGCTCTGGATTGGAACAAAGGGTGAGTCTGTGCTTTTGAATCATTGATCACATACTTTGTAACCCACTGTATGGGGAATAACACTTGCAGGTTCACAACAAAAATAAAAATACCTGGAAAAGCTCAGGCCTGACAGTATTTGCGGAGCGGAACACAGTTAACGTTTCGACTCCGTGTGACTTCAACAAAACTAAGGAAAAATAGAAGAGAGGTGAAATGTAAGCTGGTTTAAGTGTGGGTGGGTGGGACAAGTACAGCTGGATAGAAGGCCAGTGATAGGTGGAGATAGCCAAAAGATGTCATAGACAAAAGGACAAAGAGGTGTTGAAGGTGGTGATATTATCTGAGGAATGTGCTAATAGGTGACATTAAGGGTAGAAAGCAGGATGAGCAAGGTGCAGATAGCTCTAGTGGGGGTGGGGTAGGGGGAAGGCATCGAAATAGGCTAAAAGGTAGAGATAAAACAATGGATGGAAATACATTTAAAAATAATGGAAATAGGTGGGAAAAAAATCTATCTAAATTATTGGAAAAAGGGGGGATTGGAAAGGGGGAGGGGATGGAGGAGAGAGTTCATGATCTAAAATTGTTGAACTCAATATTCAGTCCGGAAGGCTGTAAAGTGCCTAGTGGGAAGATGAGGTGCTGTTCCTCCAGTTTGCGTTGAGCTTCACTGGAACATTGCAGCAGGCCAAGGAAGGACATATGAGCATGAGAGCAGGGTGGTGTCGAAATGGCAAGCGACAAGGAGGTCTGGGTAAAGCTTGCGGACAGACCGAAGGTGTTCCGCAAAGTGGCCACCCAGTCTGTGTTTGGTCTCTCCAATGTAGAGGAGACTGCATTGAGAGCAGCGAATGCAGTAGACTAAATTGAGGGAAGTGCATGTGAAATGCTGCTTCACTTGAAAGGAGTGTTTGGGCCCTTGGATGGTGAGGAGAGGGGAAGTAAAGGGACAAGTATTGCACCTTCTGCAGTTGCATGGGAAGGTGCCATGAGAGGGGGTTGAGGTGTAGGGGGTGATGGAGGAGTGGACCAGGGTGTCCCGGAGGGAAAGAACCCTGCGGAATGCCGCTGGGGGGGTGAAGGCAAGATGTGTTTGGTGGTGGCATCATGCTGGAGTTGGCGGAAATGGCGGAGGATGATCCTTTGAATGCGGAGGCTGGTGAGGTGATAAGTGAGGATAAGGGGGACTCTATCATGCTTCTGGGAGGGAGAGGAAGGTGTGAGGGCGGATGCACGGGAGATGGGCCGGACACGGTTGAGGGCCCTGTCGACCACTATGGGTGGAAAACCTTGGTTAAGGAAGAAGGAAGACGTGTCAGAGGAACTGTTTTTGAAAGTGGCATCATCAGAACAGATGCGACGGAGGCGAAGGAACTAGGAGAATGGGATGGAGCCCTTGCAGGAAGTGGGGTTTGAGGAGCTGTAGTTGAGGTAGCTGTGGGAGTTGGTAGGCTTGTAATGAATATTGGTGGACAGTCTTATCACCAGAAATTGAGACAGGCCAAGGAAGGGAAGGGAAGTGTCAGAGATGGACCATGTGAATATGGAGGGGTGGAAATTGGAAGCAAAATTAATAAATCTTTCCAGGTCTGGACAAGAGCATGAAGCAGCACCGAAGCAATCATCGACATACTGGAGAAAGAATTGTGGGAGGGGGCCGGAGTAGGACTGGAGCAAGGAATGTTCCACATACCCCATTAAGAGACAGGCATAACTGGGGCCCATGCAGGTACCCATAGCCACACCTTTTATTTGGAGGAAGTGAGAGGAGTTAAAGGAGAAATTGTTCAGTGTGAGAACAAGTTCAGCCAGACAGAGGAGAGTAGTGGTGTTTGGGGATTGTTCAGGCCTCTGTTCGAGGAAGAAGCGGAGAGCCCTCAGACCATCCTGGTGGGGGATGGAGCTGTAGAGGAATTGGAAGTCCATGGTGAAGAGGAGGCGGTTGGGGCCAAGGAACTGGAAGTTGTTGATATGATGTAGGGTGTCAGAGGAATCATGGATGTAGGTGGGAAGGGACTGGATAAGGGGAGAGAGAATGGAGTCAAGATAGCAAGAAATGAGTTCCGTGGGGCAGGATCAGGCTGACATGATCGGTCTGCCAGGACAGTCCTTTTTGCGGATTTTGGATAGGAGGTAGAAGCGGGCCGTCCGAGATTGGGATACTGAGGTTGGAAGCTGTGGGAGGAAGATCTCCAGAGGAGATGAGGTCAGTAACAGTCCTGGAAACAATGGCTTGATGTTCCGTGGTGGGGTCATGGTCCAGGGAGAGGTAGGAGGAAGTGTCTGCGAGTTGATGCTCAGCCTCTCCGAGGTAGAGGTCAGTGCGCCAGACAACAACAGCACCACCCTTATCAACAGGTTTGATGACAATGTCAGGGTTGGACCTGAGAGAATGAAGTGCAGCAAGTTGAGAGAGGGTGGTTAGAGTGGGTGAGAGGAGCAGAAAAATTAAGATGACTGATGTCATGCCGACAGTTCTCAATGAAAAGATCAAGACAAGGTAAGAATCTAGATGGAGGGGTCCAGGTGGAGGGAGAATATTGGAGGCGGGTAAAAGGATCAGTTGAACGGGGAGAGACTTCTGCCCAAAGAAGTGAGCACAGAGACGAAGGTGGCTGAAGAAGAGTTCAGCATCATGCCGAACCCGAAATTCATTGAGATGAGGGCATAAGGGTATGAAACTGTGTCCTTTGCTGAGCACTGAACGTTCAGCATCAGAGTGGGGAAGGTCAGGGGGTATGGTGAATACATGGCTGGTGCTGGGATTGGAAGACAGGATGGGGACAGAGGGACGGGCAGGGGTGGAGGGTCCTAGATGGGTGTTGGTGTCAATGAGTTGTTGGAGCATGCGTTCCTTTGCACCTGAAAGAAAGAGACAAAGTTTCTTGTTGAGGCTTCAGATGAGTCGAAGAATAAAATGAAACTGGGGGCACAGGCAGCTTAGAAATAGGGTGCGGCGGTGCTGCTGGAGGGAGAGGTCGAGTGTGTTTATATGGCGGTGCATGGCCCTGATTGTGGATCTCAGGATGCGATGAGAACAGCAGTCTGGGGAGCGTTGTATGTCCTGGAGATACCTGTAATCCTGGGTGGGTTCGAAACGTGAGGGATGGAACTTCAGTTGAAATCCACGTGGGGTAAGTCGGAGACGGTGACAGTCACTGAGGAAGGACCCTGGTTCGTTCAAACTGAGGGAGGGGTGCCATCATGTTTTTTAATTTATTTGTTCACTGGATGTGCTGCTGGCTAGGCCAACATTTATTGCCTTTTAGAAGGTGGTGGTGAGCCATTGCCTTGAACTGCTGCAATCCACGTGGTGTAAGTATACCCACAGTGCTGTAAAGGAATTCCAGGATTTTGACTCCGACAGTGAAGAATGCTGATATAGTTCCAAGTCAGGTTGGTGTGACTTGGAGGGGAACTTGCAAGTTTTGGTGTTCCTGTGCACTTGCTGCCTTTGTCCTTCTAGGTGGTAGAGTTGCGGATTTGAAAGATGCTGTCGAAGGAGTCTTGGTTAGTTGCTGCAGTGCATCTTGTAGATGGTACACACTGCTACCACTATGCATCAGTCGTGTAAGGATTGAATGTTGAAGTTGATAAATGGGATGTCAAACAAGCGGGCTGCTTTGTCTTGGATGGTGTTAAACTTCTTGAGTGTTGTTGGAGCTGCACTCATCCAGGCAAGTGGGCAGTATTCCATCTCACTCCTCGCTTGTGCCTTGTAGATGGACAAGCTGGGGAATCAGAAGGTGAGTTACTCTCTAGAATTTGCAACCTCTGACCTGCTCTTGTAATTGCAGCATTTATGTGTCCAGTCCAGTTTCTGGTCAGTGGTAACCCCCAAGATGTTGATGATGGGGGATTCAGCTACGTTAATGCCATTGAATTTCATGGTGAGATAGTTAGTTAGATTCTTGTTGGAGATGGTCATTAACTGGCACTTGTGTGGCACGAATGTTAGTTTCCACTTATCAACCCAAGCTTGAATGTTGTCCAGGTCTTGCTGCACATGGACATGAGCTGCTTTGGTATCTGAGGAGTCGGGAATGGTGCTGAACAATTCACTATAATCAGTGAATATCCCCGCTTCTGACCTTATGATAGAAGGAAGGTCATTGGTGAAGCAGCTGAAGATGTTTGGGCCTAGGGCACTACCCTGAGGAATTCCTCCAATGATGTTCTGGGACTAAGATGATTCACCTCTCACAACCAAAATCATCTTCCTTTGTTAGGTTTGACTCCAACCAGTGAAGAGTTTTCCCTCTGATTCTCATTGACATAGGACTGCTTGATACCATAATCAGTCAAATGCTGCATTGATGTCAAGGACAATCACTCTTGCCTCCCCTCATTACTGAGGTCTTTCATCCATTTTTGGACCAAAGCTGTAATGAGGTCAGGAGCTAAGTGACTCTGGCAGAACAAACTGAGCTGGGCCCTCAGGAGGAGGCTGAGATGGATCATCCACTCGGCATTTCTGGCTGGTGGCGGTTGCAAATGCTTCAGCCTTATTATTTGAAAATAGGTGCTAATATATAGGGTGCAGGGGAAGGCCTTGGCAGTGTTCTCCTTTCTGGTGTTCTTTTATGGTGGGCTTTATTGTGGCTGATTTATTTCTCCACCCTTTTGTGGAGAATTGGATATGGATTTGAAAAGGAAGCAATGAAGGGCATTTGGGAAGAGTAGTCAAGTGGGGCTAATTGGATAATTCTTTCAAAGTGCTGATGGGCTGAATTGACTGGTTCAGTACTGTAAGATTCTGTAGTGGATCACTGTTGTTTTATTTTTAACAGAGAGAACAGAAAAAATTCCAATGGGCTCTATCAAAAATGTGATCACTGAACCTATTGAAGGACATGAAGATTATCACATGATGGTGAGTACTGAGGTCATTATCTAGTGATCTGATGACATACATATCCAGGTGAATATGGAGGGGGCAGGATATAGGGGGTTTGGGTCTGTAAAGAATTTGTGTATGTAAATATTGATGAGGGCTGTTTTGAGAGTTTAGTGAGACTTGATGCTGGATTGGGTGTTGGCAGCACAGTTGGATGAGTTGATATTTTTAAAGGGTAGAAGATGGGAGGCCAAAGTAATGGAGTCTGGCTGAACAAAGCCATAGATGATTTTGGCAATGGATAAGCTGAAAAGGATGGAGTCAGGTGGAAAAAGATTGTCTTGTGTTGAGAGGATATGAAAGCTTGGCTTGGAGGTGGAATAGATTGTGGAGGTTTCTTGCAGTCTGGCTGAACGCAAGACAGGGAGAACACTGAGTCAACGGTTGTTAGATTTGCAACAGAGACTGCGATTAGACAGGGCAATGCAAATGAGTGCAATTTCCACATGATCCAGTACTTGCCATCCCTTCTTAGTCTTCCTGTATCCCATTATGACAAAGGCATGTGTGCATCTCTCTGCCATTCTGTAAGCATCCACTAGGGAGCACATGCACTAAATGCAGCCTTATGCAGTCGGAAACCCCAACCCATTGACTGCTTACCTGTAATTAATGACATTGCATTCCTGGCCAGTGCCAGTCTGCAACAATAATTTAGTTCCCACATTGCAACTTTAAAATCATGCATGATTGCCACAATTGACTGAAGCTGTAACCACTCCCAGCACCTCAACTCCTGAATGTAGCTGCACCATGAATGGGATGAAGTGAGCAATTCTCTCTTGCACCGCCCCACCTCCCTTCACTCTGTAGCTCCCCCTGCCTCTCCAAGATTCAGGAAAATGGAGCTGGAGTAAATCGGGAAGCAGTATGTAGATAATGCGGAGTTTTAGTCATAAAAACCTTTAGATTGTATTGTAGAATGAAGGGGAGAGTGGAGAAGGAAAGGAAGAATGTTGCTCCCAAGAATGCTAGTTTCTTTTCCAGTGCATAATTGTGATATTGGGCATGGTCAGAGATTCTTGGTCTTTTTAGTGGGTGTGAGAGATATTTCAGATGAGCAAGGTCAGGAGGTAAGTTTATTTTTATTGCTATTAAGATGTTAAACAGGTCCCTGTTTGTTATAATTTAGTTCAGATGGAGGTAAAAGATCCCACAGCATAATTTGAAGAGGAAGAGTGAGCTCTCCTTGTCCTGAAACCAAAGCAAAGTAACTGGTCATTCATCATATTGATCTCTGTGCAGTCTTGCTCTTTGCAAATCATTTGCAAGATTTCTAAATATTAAAATATATCAGATATAGGGATAGTGTGGGGAAAATGGCTTTGAGGTGGAAGTTCATGCCACGATCTAGTTGAATGATGGAGCAGGCTCCTATTTCCTATGTTCCATGTGCTGTATTTTCTAGTGCAGCAACAGTAATTCAATGTGTAAAGTGCTATGAAATGCTTTGTAAAGCACTGAATGTTGTATAAATATAAGCCTGTCATTTCTGTGGCTGTAAAGAGTGCCACTGGTGATTAGAGTTATGTTGCTATTGCAGTTCTGATCTCATTAGAATCTCATTAATTCACACTTTTTTTTCTCTTTCCAGGCATTTCAGCTGGGTCCCACTGAAGCGTCGTACTATTGGGTTTACTGGGTGCCTACACAGTATGTTGATGCAATCAAAGATACAGTCCTTGGGAAGTGGCAGTATTTTTGAATGTGCCTCCACCTCTGGCAGTGAAGGATAGACTGAAACCAAAGGACTATAAAACTGATCAATTGGAACTTTCACATACTGGATTGTAATTCTTCCTCCCCTCTCCCTTCCCAACCTTGGAAGATGCCAACAACGATTAAAAAATAGAATCATAAAAATGTGCTGGAAGATCCTCACCAGGAGCTGGAGGTGGTATGTCCAATTTGACTTTACCGATGAACTTCAAATTTAAAAAAAGTTTCAAAGAAAGAGAACTCCAAGTTATTCAGGAAGCTCTATAAGACCCAGAATTATTCGCAGGCGATGCACTAGAAGCATTTTATTATATCTGCTGTGACATGGATAACCTCCCAATTTAGGCTTGTTTCCAATGTCCATCCAGGGCTGTGTCTCTAATACAGTACAGTGGGCCTCTACTTACTTGTACTCCTCAGCTGCCTGCTCCTCTTATCTGTGTGTGGATCTGTTATATTGACATTATATAAAGCTTAATTGGAATGTTTATTTCTATAAACAAGCTGCATCATGTGTCTGTTCTCAGGTCATTTTACAGTTGGATGCCTTGTATTTAAATAGTTTCCCCATTCACCCTTACTTTTTAGCATGCTGCCTGAATGGCAGTTTTGACTTGCCTTGTTTGCAAGATCCAAGGAGAAGGGAGAGCACAGAGAGGAAATGGTGCACAGTGAATTCTATTTGTCTGCCATTTTAATTTGTAACTGGCTTTGCTAGTTAATTGCATAAAGAAATTTTCCACGCCCAACACTATGCAATTAAGCAGAACCCACTGTACTTCCACTAATTTGTTGGACAAAGAAACCATATTTGGGTGAGCCCATGTGATAGTATTGTGTGCGCCAAGTGATTTCAACTTTTTTGCCATAATGTGGTACCATTTTAAAGTTGCATGACCATTTCCACTTCACTGGTTTCAGTTTCTGTAGCACATGGGGGCAGGGGATGAGTCTCGATGTATTACGGCTCTGTCGAGAATTTTTTTTCCCCTTCTGCATTGAGCCCAGCTGTTCCAGGTGGATGGCAGCTTTACCTGGCACCCCAGATGGGAAACTGAGAAGAAAATGTTTAGGTTATTTTTAATGCTTTGGAGTGGAAGGATCTTCTCTCCAGTGCCATATGCACCTCTTCAGTGGGTTATCCTGTGTTTCCACATTCTTAATACAAAGTTGGCAGTGTGCATTCAGGCAGGATAGGTATTGTCGGTTAAACTGAGTAAAAGATGATATGTATTTTTAAGTAACTTCAAAACTAGACCCAATTTTTCCACTTCCTCCCCCCACCCTTACACAGCAAGCAAACTTGAGTTTTGAAACAATAGAACACAATTTTCAAACGTAATTGATATCTCGCACTTGATACAACCTCTTAATGGACGTTGTATTGTGTAGGTTTTCAGCTTGTTTGCTGTGTAGTTGTCGTATGGCTGAGGTGTTGAAAAGAGAGAAAGTTCTCAATCCTGTAGACCTCTCATCGGAGACTGAGTGGCTTGTGCCATCCCTTCGCTTTCATAATTATTTGGAAAATATTGTTTAGGACAATCTAATCAGCATTGTATCTGCCCTGGGAGCATTTGATGAGACACTGCACAAGGATCTTTACTCTAACTGCCCTGGGAGCATTTAAAGTACAGGATACTGTGTGTTTAAAGTACAGGATACTTGCAGGAGTGGCAATAAATGGCAGTTTCTAATCATTGATAATCCTTACTTGGATTAGTATAAACAGATAAAAGTTGTGAAGCGTTTTGATTTAATGGGTTTTGGATAACTTTATAGATCTTGGACCTGATGATCGTGAAAAGAGGTGCAATATTTAAATGTAAATACCACTTTTTACAAAAAAATCTTTGCCCTGTTCTGAATTTTCCATGTGCACAAACTGATACTATAGTTCAGATGATTGTAAAGGGTCATGCAGCTTTTAATACCACTTAACTTGCAGAATGCATGATTCAAGCACCCCAATATCTGTTGAACTGAGGGAGTTGACTTGGTTTTAGTGTTGCACTGCTTCTGATTTTAGTGCTGACCATTAGTTAGCCCAATGTTTCATTCTAAGGACTAGTCTTTATTGCCAATTAAAGTTTGTTACTTTACAGTATTAAATTTGTGACGTCTTCTGTTATGGGTCTATGTGGAATCTCACCAACACTGTTCAGGCCTACTGGGATTGGATTTCCTTCACTTTTGTCTGATTGCAGGTGCTATGTGTTGGAACATGGGCAAAGGAGAAGGGGTCTCTGTCATGGGACAAAGATGGGTAAATAGAGTTGAGGAATGAGGCCACAGTGGAACAGACTCAGGGCTGAATGGCTTACTCCTGTCCCTATATTTATTAGATCTTTGCTTGTATTTTCTATTGGATTCTTACTCCTCTGAAGTGGTGTTTGAACGAAATAGTTTGCACAATCAGCATACTTCCGGAAGAGGAAGTTACCAGAGTCTGTATCTCTCCAACATTTACAAACAAAACAGCTCCACGTGTCAGAGCTGTCACTTTCACTTTATCAGGACCCGCCCTCACGACCGAGGCTCCACCCCCACTACGGCTTATGATTTGCTGAATTTCGAAAGCCCACCCATCCACTCTAACCAATCACTACTCTCCTTTTCCCTTGTTTCATTGGTGGATTTGTGTCGTTGACCAATAGTCACGTGGATGCCCTACCCAATCATTACACACTCTGCCTGAGTTCCTGGTTTTTCAGCCAATCAGCGGGGCCCCGGGGCGTTACGTGTGCCCTACTCGGACCGGAAGTGTGAGCTCGCGTTGCGGGTTGTCCACTGGCTGCCGAAGCGGGAGCGATGAAGCAAACTTGAGGATCGGCGGCTTTTTCTCAGCACGAACCCTTCCACTGAGCGAGTGTGTCGGCCATGCCATGGCTAGGCCCTGGCGGCTCCGAGCCCCTCTCTTCTTAGCCGTACTGTTCCTGGGAGTAAGACAGGTTAGTGAGTCTGGGGGCCGGGGGCCGGAGACCCTTCCCTGTCTGTGCGGTACAAAAGCCTGAAATATCGGCCTAGAGCTGGGGCTCGAGTTGAGGGTCACCCGCCCTGTAGGGAGCTGTATAGGAGGGTGGGTGGGGGATTGTCGGTAACCTTCCGAGCAGTCAGGAGGTTAGTAATCGAAGATGTCGCGCAGGACATTAACCCATTGCAGTGGGACCTGACTGACTTTTCCGGTCCAATTGGAAGTCACGAAGACAACTGTTGTTTGTCTTTAAAGTCATTGAAGATTTTGGGACTTGATTGTAAAGAAGTACCGTGTTGCTGAAAACATGAACAATGGCTGGCTGTATCTAAAAATAGCAGATGTTATAAGGCAAACTGAGCGCGATTCTTACTCTCCATGTGGATAGTTAAATGTTTGTTAGACATTGCGTTGACCCTCTGCATTTCAACCTCCTCCTGATGGAGCTTTATCTGAAAGTACTTAACATGCTCTTCACTTTATTTTTCTAATTTGTTCAGTACGGAGACTTGTCATGGGAAGAGAGCCTTGAATGAAAGCAAAAACAAAAATACTACTGTCATGTGACATTTTATTTGGGCAGTGTAGTGAATGGATGAAGTGCTTTCATTCAAGATAAAAGTAAAATACTGCGGATGCTGGAAATCTGAAACAAAAACAGAAAATGTTGGAAAAACTCAGCAGGTCTGACAGCATCTGTGAGAGAGAAAAACAAAGTTAACGTTTCGAGTCCGTATGACCCTTCTTCAGAGCTGACTTCCTGTACAACGGGCCTTCATCTTGAAGGGTCAGACGGACTCGAAACGTTACGTCTTTTCTCTCTCCACAGTGGTTATTTCTCCTGGTTTTTTTTCTATTCTCGTGGCCATGTTGGGCTTGTAAAAACAATTATTGTACAGATATCTGACAAAGTATAGCTGGAAGCAGTAGATTCAATTATACAAACTCAGCCCCATTTATGGTTATTTTAGTTGCAACATTCAGGAGTTTTACAGTACTTAAAATATTTCTGAAAATGGAATAAACCCGAGTTTTGAAGGAACCAGAAGTTTTTCTTAAGTTCACTGTTGGGTATTCGTACTTCATGTTATGAGGTGTAATTCTTATTGAAGTAAAATAATTTTTTATAAAAAATAATTATTTATCCACCATGGTAAAAACTACATTACACAATAGCAGGGTAGGGAGGATCTGATTGGTGTGGCATTCACTTATTGCTTTCTTTTATTGCACAGACTGGGCTGATTTTGGAGAAATCATTATGTAACTTTGTTCACCTCAAAACCGGGTACTTTGTTATTTGAACTCTCCCTAGAGTTTGAATCTTGTGATTGAATGTAATTTTGTGGAACCTGACTGTCTACACCCCCACTGTTTTTTCTTTGTAAACAGGTGTATTTTTTTGTTCTTTTTAAAATTTTCTTCTGTGTCACAACAGTAGTATCTGTAAACAGTCTTAGGCCCCCCCCCCCCCCCCCCCCCCCACACACACACACACACACACACACCACCACCACCATCACCACCTGGATGCTGTACATTCTCAAAGATGTGCATAACTGAGGGAGTAAAATTGTGCATATTTCCCGTTGGTGAATCTTGTGCAATGTTCAGACATCAACACTGTTCTGTCCATAGCACTATATCATGAAAACTAAATTTCTTTAAATTATAAAATTGAAGGACGAAGACCCATTGTACAGGAAGCCAGCAACGTTGTAAAGGACAAGAGAGAATACAAGATAAATCACTACTGATTTGGTCTTGCCAAGCTTGGGTTCAATTGCCTGTGGATAAGAAGGAGAAAATGAGGGAGATAAAGAGTTTCATAGTTTTGAGGTCCTGCAAAATATTGAGCTTGTCAGAGACTGATGTATTTAGATATAAAAAGCTTCCTTTCCAGAAATTTAAATAATTTGGTCCTGTTAATAAAATATCTTGTTAGTAAATGCTGTGAAATTTAAAAGCTAAGGTAATTCTTAATGCTTTGAGATCTAGTGGAGTACTGATGCCAGGCAGAGTGTCTGCAGTACACAGTATTCTCCCTTCCCTCAGGCCTTCCTTGAAAGTCTCCTCTGTGGTTATTAAAAAATAATGTAAATTGCTGCTCTCATCCCTAAAGTAACCTAGAATTTCAGGTTAGACTGCTCGTGAGCTTCTCAACAATTCTCATTAACTTAATGAGACCTACATCCTTTTTATTGGAGCTGTCGATCAGAGGCCATCCATCTTTTTTGTAATTTAGTATGAGCTTGGTACAGCAAGTGCAGATTGAGCCTAGTCCACATTTTGCCTTTCCTGATGGCATGGCTAGAATTATGAATTTCTCGTAAGGAATTACACACATCACACAATGCTTTGGTGCAATATCCTGCATTGAATGTGTAATTTGCTTACAATACACTGAACCTTGTATATTCATCAAGATGAAGGATCATCAACCCAAAAAGTTAACTGTTTATCTCCACAGATGTTGCTGAGCTGAGTGTTTCCAGCATTGTTTTTATTTCAGATTTCTTGCATCTGCTGTGTTTTGCTTTTTTGAAACAATCATTCATGGGAAGTGGGTGTTGCTGGTTATGCCAGCATTTATTGTCCATACCCAGTTGCCCTTGTGGTGGTGAGCTGTAGTCCATGTGGTGTAGGTACACCCACAGTGCTCTTAGGGAGAGAGTTCCAGGATTTTGACCCAGTGACGGTGGCTACAGCGATATATTTCCATGTCAGGACTGTGAGCGGCTTGGAAGGGAACTTCCAAGTGGTGGTGTTCTCATGTGCCTGCTGTCCTTGTCCTTCCAGATATTAGAGGTTGTGAGCTTGGAAGGTGCTATCTAAGGAGCCTTGGTGAGTTGCTGCAGTGTATCGTGTAGATGGTACACACTGCTGCCACTGTGTGTTGGTGGTGGAAAGAGTGAATGTTTGTGGATGGGGTGCCAATCAAGAAGGCTGCTTTGCCCTGGATGGTGTCAAGCTTCTTGAGTGTTGTTGGAACTGCACTCATCCAGGCAAGTGGAGAGTATTCCATCACACTCCTTGTAGGTGGTAGATAGGCTTTGGGAAGTCGGGAGGTGAGTTACTCACTGCAGGATTCCTAGTCTCTGACTTGCTCTTGTAGCCACGGTATTTATATGGCTAGTCCAGTCCAGTTTCTGTTCAATGGTAACCCTGAGGATGTTGTTCGTGGGGGTTTCAGTGATGGTAATGCAATTAAATTTGTATAAGTGTAAATAAAGTCCATGAATGCAATACCCTAAAATACATTGGTGTTTGGGTAACATTGGCAAAGCCACATTTATTGCCAATCCCTAGTTGCCTTGAAATGCTAGTGGGCCTTCTCAAACTACAGTGCTTCAGTCTGTGTAATTTGTAGTGATTGCTTTACACAGAACATTAAGGGGGAGTATCTTGAGTTTGGAATCAAATGCCCTCTGAGGCTCAGTTGGTGGCATTCTTTTCACTGTCAAATTTATGGATTCAAGTTCCAACTGCAGAGACTTGAGCACAAATCTAGGCTGGCCCTGCAGTTTCAGATGAGGCATTAAACCAAGACTGTTTGTTCTCAAGTGAACATAAAAGAGCTCATGGCAATATATTAAAGCAGAGCAAGGGAATTATTCCTGATATCCTGGCCAATTATTTATTCCTTCCACCAACACTAAAACTGATTTTGTGGTCGTTATCACATTGATGGTTGTCATTTGTCCTATATTCTAACAGTGACTACACTTTCAAAGTACTTCATTGGATGTAAAGTGTTTTGGGAATTGAGGTTATGAAAGATGCTACATCAGTGCAAGCCTCTTTCTTTCAAGTGTAGGTAGAAGTGGCAGATTTCCTCCCCTGAAAGACATTAGTGAACCAGTTAAAGTTTTTGATAGTCTGGGAACTTCAGTCATATTTATGGTACTAGTCTATAAATATTTATGGAATTCGGTTTCAAAATTTGCTGAGAATTGAACTCTCTCCTTCAAGGTTGCTAGTCCAGTAACAAAAGTGCACGACAGTACGCAGTAATCATTGTCAGTGATGTATGCTATTACACAAATATATTTGAAGACAATGGTTACACATAATGGGAATTCATGTGATGTGTTAAAATGGTCTCTTTTAGAGTGGATAATCCTAGAACTGCATTCATTTGTTGTAGGATTATTTACCAGAATAATACAGTGAATGCCTGGTTCATGGGGCTGACAAGCAAATAAAGCATCTAGCAAGTCTGTTCATTTAGCCCCTCATCAGTTGGTATGAAATAAAATAATCCTAGCTATACTTACCTGATGAGAGAAGAACATAACTTCTCAGGAATTGTAGGATGTGGTACAGGAACACATTTTTTCCCCTAGACTATACATAGGAACATAGGAGCATGAGTGGGTCATTCAGCCCATTGAACCTGCTGTACCATTCAGTATGATCACAGCTGATCATCTGATCATCCACTTCCAATGCCTTTTTCCCCACACTATCCCTTTGTCATTGGTATTTAGAAATCTGTCAATCTCTGCTTTGAACATACGGAGCTTCCACAGCCTCTGGGGCAGAGAATTCCAAAGATTCACAACCCTCTGAGTAAAAACAAAAAAATTCTCCTCATCTTGGTCCTAAGTGGCTTCCCCATTATTTTGAAATTGTCCCCTCCTTCTAGTCTCCCTAATCAGGGGAATCATCTTATCTGCATCTACACTGTCTATTACTTTTAAGTATTTTGTAGGTTTCAATGAGATCACCTCACATTTCTTCGAAACTCTAAAGAATACAGGCCCAGTTTCCCCGATCTCTTTTCATGGGACAGTCCTTTCATCCCAGGAACAAGTCTGGTGAATCTTTGTTGCACTCCATCTATGGCAATAATATCCTTCCTAAAGTGAGGGGACCAAAACGCGCACGCTACTCTAGGTGCGGTCTAACCAAGGTTCTATACAATTGAAGCAAGACTTCACTACTGCTGTACTCAAATCCTCTTGTGGTTAAAGGCTAACATACCATTAGCCTTCCTAATTGCTTGCTACACCTGCATGTTAACTTATTGACAAGGACACCCAAGTCCTTTTTGTACATCTTCACTTTCTAATCTCTTACCACTTAAGAAATACTCTGCACATTTGTTCCTCCTACCAAAGTGGATAACCTCATTTTTCCACTATTTAAGAAGGGAGGGACAGATATTCCCTTTGCCATGTTATTGCCCGCTCACCAAGTGTCCTCTTGAAGCGGCTTTGCATCTTCCTCAACACACATTTCCCACCTAGCCTTGTGTCACCTGCGAACTTGGAAATATTACATTTGGTCCCCACATCCAAATCATTGATATACATTTTGTACAGCTGGGGCTCAAGTACTGATCATTGTGTACCCCACTTATTACAGCCTGCCAATGCAAGAATGACCTATTTATTCCTACTGTTTTGTGCCTGTTAACCAATCCTTAATCCATGCCAGTATATTACCTCCTATCCCATGTGCCTTATGTCCCCCACAGAAGGTTAACAAAATTATCAAAAGCCTTCTGAAAATCCAACTATACTATGTCCATTGACTGCCCTTTATCAATTTGTTATTAACATCCTCAAAAACCTCCCACCAGGTTCATCAAACATAATTTCCCATTTATAAATCCATGTTTACTATGCCTAATCAGATCATTATTATTCAAGTGTCCATTTATCACATCCTTTATAATAGATTCTAGCATTTTCCCTACTACTGATGTATGGCTAACAGGTTTGCAGTTCCCTTTTATCTCTGTTCCTCCCTTCTTAAATAATGGGGTGCAATCTGCAGGAACCATTCCAGAATCTAGAATTTTGGAACAGATCACCAATGCATTCACTATCTCCATAGTTTATAGAACATCAGGTCTTGGGGACTTATCAACCTTCAGTCCCATTCTCAATTTCTCCAATACAACCTTCTTACTCATAGCAATTTCCTTCAATTCCTCAGTCCTTTGGATCTCTAATTCTGGGATTTCTTGTATCATCTTCAATGAAGGCAAACACAAAGGTAAGCAGTTAGTTTCTCTGCCATTTCTCTATTCCCCATTATGAATTCTCCTGACTCTGCCTGTAATGGACCCACATTTGTCTTAGCCAATTGCTTCCTTTTTACATTACCTATAGAAGATTTACAGTCTGTTTGTTTTTTTTTGGCTCGGTTGCATTAATATCCTATTCTCCCTTTCTTTATCAGTTCCTTGGTTCTCCTTTGCTGTATTCTAAAATGCTTCCAATCCTCAGGCTTACTACTATTTCTGGCAACTTTATAGCCCTTTCTTTTAAACTTGTACAATCCTTAATTTCTTTGCCATGGTTGACCGACATTTCTTTTGGGTTTTTGTGCCTTGAAGGAATGTATAATTGCAGTAAACTATATAATAGTTCTTTGAAGACTATCCATTGCCTTTGTACAGTCGTATCTTTGATGTATTTTCCCAATCCACCTCAACCTATTTGTCCCTCATGCCTTCATATTTTCCTTGGTTTAAATTTAACACCCTGGCTTTAAATTGAACTACCTCACTTTCAAACATAATGTAAAATTCTATCATATTATGGTCACTCATTCCTAAAGGTTCTTTTACAACAAGATTATTAATTAGCCCCTTTTCATTATATAATACTGCATCTAAAATAGCCTGTTCTCGAGTTGGTTCCTCAACATACTGTTCTAGAAAACCATCCCTAATGGACTCCAGAAACTTGTCTTCCACAGCATTAGTGCTAGTTAGGTTTACCCAGTCTAAATGCAGATTGAAGTCATGATTACTGTATTACCCAAACTACATGCTTCTCTAATCTCCAAATTAATACCATGCTCCACACTAGTTTGGAGGCCTGTAAACAACTCCTGCTTCCCCTTGGTTTCTTAGCTCCAACCAAACAGATTCCACATTTTATTCTTCCAATCTGAGATCCTCCCTTACTAATGTACTGATCCATATCTTAGTGCAACACCACCTCTTTATCCTTTTTGCCTGGCCTCCCTAAATGTTGAATGTCCTTGAATATTCAGTTCCCAGCCTTAGCAACGCTGTGGCCAAGTTTCTGTAATGGCAGTTAGATCATACCCTTATACCTCATTTGTGCTTTTAAATCAACTATCTTGTTGTGAATGCTGTGTACGTTTGGGTAGAGTTCCCTTAACTTAGTCTTTTTGACATTCCGTATTCTAAGCTTAGTTGATACTCATCCTTGTTTCGCTTGCCTTCTAATTTGATTTGCTACTTTTCTACTTCGTTTCCAGTTTTACTTCCTTTCAATTTGAATCTGTACACTCTTAACACAAAATGATCATTAAACAAAAATTAATTATTATGCTGGACAAAAAAGGTTGGAAAGATTTCAATACAATCACCAAAAAATGATTCAAACTTGCACTATTTCTTTTATCCCAGCAATACCATTATAGACAAAAAATTCCAGTGAAGATTTACCACCATCTCAACACCAAGGCTTCTTACTTGGGCTGGTTCAGTTGCAAATAGTTTTCTTCCGGTGGATTTCTAAGCATTCGTTAGGTGCATTTTCCCCAGCTGAGACACCCAAAAACAGCAATCCAGACTCACTATTACTTGAACTTCAGAGCAAACACATAAGTTCCCTAAACTCAGTTCCTCAACAGTCTTGCAGGATTTCTTACTAGAGAGCTTAGAATTTCTGCCTTTACTCTCTGGCATACACACGCTGACTGAACTGCCCTTCTGACTTTCCCTTTGTCTCCCTGGACCCCAGTCGCTATGCAACAGCACAGTTTTTATTTTTTCTTTTCCTAAATTCACTGAACTACTAACCCCTTTGTAACCCATTTCTGACTTCAAGGGTTGTATAACCTCATTAAAAATGCATATATACAAATAGACTTCGCAGCACCAAGCTCACAAAAACTCTAAATGAAACTAGAACCATGTTCCATCTTTCTTAACCCACAAATAAAAATTAAACTTAAGTCATACATTGTACCTAATAATATTTAGAGGAGAGAACTGTGGGAAGATAATGGCAGTTCTGCCTTTAACTTTGCACTGAATTTGGCTAGAACAGCTTAGAAAACCAAAGAGACAAAGCTCAGATTGAGAATAGGAGGGGCTTTTGAAGTGGATAGCCTTTGTCCCCAGTGTCTGTACTTGAAACATCAGCCATCTTTTCTCCTCTCTGATGCTGAAGGACCAGTTGAGTATTTCCATTATTTTCTGTTTTTAATGCAAAGTTGTACTGCATTCCAAGCATCAGCTTGGCAACTTAACTGCAATAAGTGAAAATAAAATGCCATCAGAGATCTTCACATAGTAATATTCCATGAGAGGAAGTTCTTTTTGTCAGCTGTTTACCATACACCATGGGTTGATGAGGGCAAAAATCAAAATAATCAGCCTTTATTTGCACATTTCTCATGGTCACTGACTTCTATTGGCAAGAAAGCATAAAGACCACACAATGGCCATAATTGTCCACAGCCATTTAATGAAGCACTGATTTACTAATCACTACTTGGGTCTGCATCCAAACAAGGTTGGAAGGTATACCATATGCAATATAAAAGCAAAGTACTGTGGATACTGAAGATCAGAAATAAAAGCAAAAAGTGCTGGGAAAACTCAGCAGGTCTGGCAGCATATGTGGAGAGAGAAAAAGAATTAACGTTTTGAGTCCGATATCACTCTTCTTCGGAATTGACACAGTAAGCAATGTTTGGCTGTTTGATTTGGGTAATTGGAATGATTGGCTGGCACCAATCTAACAATTAAAAGATTCAGGATTAGTCTGGGCTCAAACTAAGCAGATCATACCTACATCTCAAAGCTGTACTTCCGTGCAGGTATGCATTACCAGGTGCAACCCTGTCTAATGATGGATGTACATAGAATTAAGGGGGAATGAATAAAGGGAAAAATGGTTCAAAGGCAAAAAGTGGAATGTGATTGGTTTTCCACAGGTGCTGTGTGGAGTGTACTTCATTCCTATTTACTCTACACGAGTGATCCTGACCTAGGAATTGAGAGGACAATATTGAAATTTGCTGGTGACATCAAATTGAAGGGGGTGATTGTGCAAGACTGAAGGAGGACATGGATAGGCAACCAATATAAGCAGATAGGTGGCAGATGTAGTTCAGTGGAGATGTAATACATCTTAGACCAATTGGCCATTTCCTGTCGTTTGTATTAATTCAAAATGTCTGCACGAAATTGCGGCAGCAAAGCAAACTATACCATTTGGCCTGTGACATATTCAGTCTAGAACTTTTCCTGTTGGAACTTGCTTTAGAGTATTGAAAATCTCTGAATTGGCCATTTCTCTGATTCTCTCCAAACGTGATCTGCAAATGTGTGGAGAATTTTTTTTCCCCAGAGAGCCATTAGTCTGTGGAATTCTCTTCCCAGTAAGCAGTGGAGACTGGGTCATTAAATGTTTTTAAGGCTGAGTTAGTTAGATTCTTGACTGACAAGGGAGCCAAAGGGGATAGACAGAAAAGTAGAGCCCACAGTCAATAAGATAAACCATGATTTTATCAAATGGCAGAGGCTTGAGGAGCCAATGATCTAGCGCTACTCCTGCTCCTAACTTGTATGTACCTGGAACCACGGGAGTCTCATGAAACTTTACCATTATCTCAGGTTGCACCACGTGCTTCTGACAGTAAGTGTAAGATATGAGCAATCATCAACTCATAGAAATGGATAAAACACCTAGCCTACTCTGATTAAACTCCTCCATCCTGCCCGGAGTTTGTATTGAATCCTATCCTGTACATCACCTTTTAGCTCCACGTAATCCTGCTTCATACCTCCTTAGAATCTAGTGACATTAATGAAAATGTAGAAATTGAAAATGTGGACATCTTATAATTCTGTCAGACAAGTCCAGTATCCTGTCATTACACATGTGCCGAATCCATCTGAGCCTTTATCTCCTATTAGCCTGGTAGCATTGTTAGTATGGAAAAGGAAGTAGGTCATTCAGCCACTCGGACCTATTCTATCATTCAGTAAGATTGTGGCTGATCTGCACCCTAACTCCACCCACCTGCCTTGGTCCATATCTCTTAATACTAAAAGTATTATCAATCTCAGATTTAAATTATTAATTGATCCAGCAGCTACTGCTTTTTGTGGAAGAGAGTTCCACACTTTTACCAACCTTTGGTGAAACAGTGTTTTGTAACTTCCCTTCTGAATGGCCTGCTTCTGATTTTAAGCTCAATTCCTCTTGTTCCAGACCTACTCACTTCACCATCAGAAAAAGATTCTCCAATTCCTTTCAAAGAACTATATAATCTCTCCTCATAACTTAACTCTTGGAGACCTGGTAACAGTCTGGTAAGTCTGCACTGCACTCCTTCAAAGCCAATATATCCACTCTAAGGAAGGCTGCCTAAAACTGTACACCCCATTCATGGCCCAACCAGGGCTTTGTATAACTGTAGCAATACTTGCATCCTTTTATATCTAGTCCTCTAGATATAAAGGCTAAAGTTCTATTAGCCTTTTTGATTATTTTTTAGAAACATAGAAACTTCATGGTACAGAAGGAAGCTATTCGGCGCATTTTGTCAGTGAGCCCAAAAGAACTAATTCCACTTTCCAGTTCTTGGTCCGTAGCCCTGTACTTCAAGTGCATTTCCAAGTGTTTTTTAAATGGATCTGAGGATTTCTGCCTGTACCAGATTTTCAGACAGAGAGTTCCAAATCCCCACAATATTCCAGGTGAAAAAATCTCAACTCCCCTCTAATCCTTCTACCCATTACCTCAAATCTATGTCCCCTGATTATTGAACTACCTGCTATGGGAAATATATCTTTCCTATTCACTCTACCTAAGCCCATCTATTTTAAATCTTCCCCCAGCTTCTTCTGTTTCAAAGAAAGCAACCCCAGCCTACCCAATCTTTCCTCATAACTAAAATTCTCATTTCTTGGCAGCACCCTTGTAAATCTCCTCTGTACCCTTTCTCATTCTTTCTGTAATGTGGTGACCAGAACTGCATGTGGTATTCTAACTGTAGTCTGACTAGCGTTTTATATAATTCTAACATAACCTCCCTGCTCTTTTACCCTATGCCTTGGCCAATAAAGGAAAATATCCCGTCTACCTTCTTAACTGCCTTATGTACCTGTCCTTCTTTCAGGGCATGCACTACAAGGTCTGTCTGTTCCTCTACACTTTCAAGCATTCTGCCATTTATTGTGCAGTCCCTTGTTTTGATTTCACTCCACAAATGCATTACCTCACACTTCTCTGGGTTGAATTCTGATTGTCACATTTCTGCCCACTTTTCCTGCAGTCTACAGCTTTCTTTCTCACTGTCAACCACATGGCCAATTTACGTATCATCCCCAAAATTTTAGACATGCCTCCTATAGTTAAGTCATAGATATATACCACAGAGAGAAAGGTACCCTGTACTGGACCGTAAGGAACTCCACTGTCCAGTCCCAAAAACACCTGTCGGCCATCATCCTTTGCTTTCTACCACTGAGTCAGTTTTAGATCCAACTCACCACCTTCTCTTGGATACCACGAGCTTCTAATTTTCTGACAATCTGCGCTGTGGGATGTCAAAAAGCTTTCCAAAATCCATGTAGACAACATCAAACGTGCTACCTTCATCAACTCTCCTTACCTTCTCAAAAAAATTCAATCCAGTTAGTCAGACACAAACATTCCTTAATAAATCTATGCTCACTGTACTTGATTAATATGTACCTTCCTAAATGGCGATATATGCTGCCTTTTCAAAATTTTTTCTAATAATTTTCCCACCATCACAGGCTGACTGGCATGTAGTTACTGTAGCCTTCCCTTTTTAGACAATAGCATAAAGTTAGCAGTCCTCTGCCATCATATTTGTTGCCAGGCAGGATTGGAAAATGATGGTCAGAGCCTCCGCTATTTCTTCCCTTGCTTCTCTCAGCAGCTTTTCCATTTCATCGGAACCTGGTCATCCACTTTCAAAGATGTAAGCAGCTTAATATTTCCATCCAATATTTCATGTTCCTCTTCCTTAACTACAATGTAGCTTCATTATTCTCCTTTGCGAAAACAGCCGTAAAATATTCAGTATGAGCCGTGCCCGTGTCTTCCGCCTCCAAACAACATCTCTTATTGGGTCTGCTCTTTCCTTTGTAATCCTTTTGTTCTGTTTGTATTTATAAAATATCTTTGGATTTTTTCAGTTTTACTGCCCACTATTTTTTTATGCTCTCTCTTTTTCTCTCTAATCTCCTTTTTAATTTCACCCCTGCACTTGCTATACTCGTCTAGGCTTTCTGCAGTATTGAGCTCCAACAAAAGTTTCCCTTTCTCCCCATATCCTTTTGTGTATGCTTTTTGATATCCAGGGAGGGGTCTAGATTTGGAATTCCTTAGTGGGAATATATTTGTTCTAAACTTCTCTATTTCCTTCCTGAATGCCTCCATTTCTCTGGCATTGATTTACCTTCAAGTAGCTGTTTACCATTCACTTTTACCAATTCACATCACAGCTTAATCAAATTTGACCTCTTCCCTCTTGATCTATCTTTATCCTTTTCCATAACTATGCTACATCTAACTAAACTCTGATCACTACCAGTATAATGTTGTGAACTATGAGGAGGCTAGTTTTAAGAGAACATAGGCTGGTGGTGTGGGTGGGCATGTGGCAGATGAGACTTAATGCAGAGAAGTGTGAAGTGATACATTTTGATAGGAAGAATGAGGAGAGAGAACGTAAACAATTCTAAAGGAGGTGTAGGAACAGAGATCTGGGGATATATGTGTACAAATTATTGAAGGTGGTAAGGCAGATGTGGTTAACAAGATGCATTATATGTCTAGTCCTCCTTAAAAGTCTGACAGTCATCTGTTTCCTCCCTGCCTGCCTCTCATCCTTAGGGTGATCACCTGCGGACCGCGTAGCTCTCAGCCTTGCAGATGCACCACAGTGACACCAGCTGTTGCACACACTTCGAAACCTGGGGCTCAGGTTCCTCCGCCTGATGACATTTCCTGCACAATTACTTGTCCAGGACATGAGCAGTGTCCTGGAATTGCCATATGGCACAGGATGTGTATTCAACAGGACCAAAATGCCCTTTTATGCCTCTATTTATTATGCTACTCTCTAAATTTGCCAGAGATAAACTTAGCACTTACTTAGACTTAAACCTACTTAAAATTTACCAACTTAAAATTTATTATACCACTAACTAAATTTCTTAATTTAACACACTACCCAAATTTACAGAGAAAGAGAAGACAACACTCATCAACCAATCACCTACGCGCTGTCCTGTTGTGTCACTCCTTGACATTTTTTTCACGGAATATATGCTGCCACTGCTCCTCCTGCCACTACCACTCTGGTCCATCTTCTTACTTGTCCACTATATTTTAGTGGCCTGTGTACATGGGCATCTAAATTTCTTTGGATCTCTATTGTCCCTAGCTTCTCACCATTTAAAAAGTACTCAAATCTATTCTTTTTTATTTGGAAATGAATAACTTCACACTTAATTTAAGCATTGAATTCCATCTGCCACAGTTTTGCCCACTTATGTAATCAACCAATGTAGCCTTGTAATTTTATGCTTCCAACTACACTACTGACAATGTCAGCAATGTTAACTGGCAAAGTTGTCTATAAAGGAAGAAAGACTTGCATTTTTATGACACCTTCCACAACATGAGGACCACCCTTAAGTGTTTTATAGCCAGTGAAATACTTTTGAAGTTTAGTCACTGTTGTAATGTAAGAAACACAGCAGCCTATTTCCATAGAGCAGGCTTAATAAACAGCAATGTGATAATGACCAGAAAATCTGTCTTTCTGATAATGTTGACACAGAGATAAATATTGTCCAAGACACCTGGGAAATCTTTGGTTCATGAAATCTTTTATGGCCACCTGAGGGAACATAAAGGGTCTCGGTTTAAAGTGTCATCTGTAAGATGGCACCTCTGACAGTGCTGCATTCTCTCAGTACTGCACTGGAAAGTTAGCCTAGATTTTTGTGCTCAAAGTCTGTTGAGCGGGAGTTGAACCCAAAACCTTTTGACTCAGACAAAAATACCACTCTAAACAGCTCAAATTTCACTAAGAACTAAGTTACTTTGTTCTCAGATTCCAATAACTTCCCCACAATAGATGGGTTTTAAATTTTCTGCTTTCTCTCTCTGCTGTACACCTTTATCAGGCTGGGTTTCTAGATGATCTCTGTGGATTGCCACCTTGATGTGGTGGAGAGACTTGTGACCTCTGATAATCATTTTGAGCGATGCTGTCAGGGGCTCCTTGCTCTTGGTCCTCAGCAACAGAACAGGTGAAGGAAGACTGCGTATTTCACCAGCTGCAAAGGCGGAAGAAGACTGCAGCGTGAAGGTGGTCCCAATCCCCTTGATTTGACACTTCAACAAAATCTGATCAGCCACTCAAGATCATGTGGACAATGATGCCGCCCCATGGCCCCATGTTAAACAAAGTCATTCATAGGCTTCTATCAGGGGCCATTCTCCAAGTCCTGTGGCAATGGAGAATTGGCAATGGGGACAGAGCTGTGAACCTGGGAATCCCTGGTCAAGAATCTGCACACAGGCGGCAGATGCATGAAGGCCCTTGAACACCTGTGTTGGGACAGAGATGTCCCTGGGCAGCAGCATCTGTGAATGAGCAGCCCTCTTTAGGATACCCTCTGCTCACCCCAAATGGGGAGGGGGCTAGAAAAGGGGCCCTAAAAATAGGCTGTTCCACTTCCTCTTGGCTGGGGAACCACACTCTGTGGGAACATCTTCTTTGCGGTTAAAGAAAGAAAACTTTAAATTTTACAATTATACATTTTACATCTTGGATTGTTAGAACATTCATGGATAATCTCAAGGGCGACTGTCCAGAAAGAAAAACTGCAATCATATCACATGAGCAATCCAGACTCCAAATTGACATTGCCACCCTCAGTGAGACTTGCCTTCCTGGAGAGGGGCAGCTGAAGAAACATGCAAAGGGTACGCCTTCCATTGAAAAGGAAAGACTGACAGTGAGCCTTGTGCCCATGGAGTTGGTTTTGCCATCCAGAATAGGATTTTGGATGCACTGCCGGAACTCCCCAATTAATGAAAGGTTCAGGACACTTCACCTGCAGCTTAGCCCTAACCATTATGGCACCATCATCAGCACTTATGTCCCAACCCTTGACTCTGATGAAAATGCTAAGGAAAAGTTCTATTCTGACATTGATGAAGTCCTCACTGCCATCCCAAAAGAGGAAAAGATCATCCTTCTGGGGGACTTTAATGCTAGAATTGGCCATGACTCCAATGTCTGGAGTGGAACCATTGGGAAAAAACGGGATAGGAAAAGCCTAAGCAAATGGCATCCTCCTGCTGGCAAAGTTTGCTTGGCATAGCCTTATAACAAACACTTTCTTCCATCAGAAGGACAAATGCAAAACCATATGGAGGCATCCTAGATCAAAGCATTGGCACCTCCTGGATCATGTCATTGTTCGAGTTAAAGATCTAAGTGATGTCTGTATCAATTGATCCATGTGGAAGAATGATGCCTGCTGGACAGATCATCAATTTGCTTGATCGATGATGAACAGCCACCTAGCACCAAGACACTGCAAGGCTCAAAAACCCAAGAGGAACTCTACCCTAAAGCAGCCAGACTGGAGTTCCAAGCATAGCTTATAGCCAATCTGGAAAATCTTCATGCATCCAACTCAATTCCAGAACAGTGGGATCAAAGCAAAGTCAGCTATACTAGACTCCTGTGTCTAGACCATTGGGTTAGAGTATCGTTGTTACCAGGACTGGTTCGACAAAAATGATGCTCAAATATGTGACTCCTGGAACAAAAATGAGCAGCCTTCGTTGCCCGACAGAACAGCTCAAGGTCGCAAATCAAGAAGGTAGCATTCCAACATTTTGAAGCTGACACCTGGAGACAAATCTGGAAAATAAATGACAGGTGGTGGGAAGATAGAGGCCGAAGATCCAACAATATGCTTCATCATGACCTACAAAACCTTTTGAAGCCACCAGGGTTATCTATAGATTCAGGTCAAATGGACAAAGTCTCCTTCAGTCACAGGATGGTGTTTCTCTGCTCAAGGATGACAATGCCATCTAACAATGATGTAAAGAATATTTTCAACAACTCCAACAATGAATCCAGTGGCAACTCCAAGCTATCCCCCAGCACACTTTGGTAGAATCCATGGGTGAATTGCCATTGATGGAAGACCTGCAACAAGCTTCAAATGGATGAAAAACAACACAGCCTGCAGCCTCAGTGGTATTCCAGGTGGGGTCTACAAAGCCAGTGGACCATTGCTCATATTCCAGACTCCATGTACTCGTCATACGGATTTGGGAGGAAAAAGAACTCTTCCCCTCACTTCAAGAATACAATAATTGTAACTATTCACTAAGAGTGATAGTTTCCACAGCATGGTTTATCAAGGTATTTCCTTCTTGTTCATAGCCGGGAAAATCCTAACATGCATTTTTCTAAATTGCTTATTCCCTGCGTCTGAGCAAATCCTGCCAGAGACACAGTGTGGCTTTAAACCTTCCAGAGGAACCTCCACAATAACAGACAAAGCCAAGAAAAGTATAAAGAACAACACCAGGAGCCCTTAACAAAAATAAAAATACCTGGAAAAACTCAGCAGGTCTGACAGCATCTGCGGAGAGGAACACAGTTAACATTTCGAGTCCGTATGACCCTTCAACAGAACTAAGGAAAAATAGAAAAGAGGCGAACTATAAGCTGGTTTAAGGGGGGATGGGTAGAGCTGGATAGAGGGCCAATGATAGATGGAGATTGCCAAAAGATGTCATAGACAAAAGGACAAAGAGCTGATTATCTAAGGAATGTGCTAATAGGTGACATTAAGGGTAGAAAGCAGGACGAGTAAGGTACAGATAGCCCTAGTGGGGATGGGGTTGGGGGGAAGGGATCGAAATAGGCTAAAAAGTAGAGATAAAACAATGGATGGAAATACATTTAAAAATAATGGAAATAGGTGGGAAAAGAAAAATCTATATAAATTATTAGAAAAAAGGGGGATCGGAAAGGGGGTGGAGATGGAGGAGAGAGTTCATGATCTAAAATTGTTGAACTCAATATTCAGTCCGGAAGGCTGTAAAGTGCCTAGTCGGAAGATGAGGTGCTGTTCTGCAGTTTTTTGCTTTTACCAGGAGTTCTTCATTGCCTTCATCAACCTGACCAAAACGTTTGACTCAGTAAAGTGCGAGGCTCTAGATTGTGCTCCAAAGATGTGGATGTCCGAGAAACGTCATCACAATCTTGCAATTGCTTCATCATGATATGATTGCAGCTGTCTTGGGAGATCTGAAACAGGCTCCTTCAAAATCCAGACCGAGGTCAAACAAGTCTGTGTGATAGCCCTCATTCCATTTACAGTCTACTTGACAATGGCTATTCACCCCATTAAAGATCAACTACTCTTTGGTGTCAGCTTAAATATTGTCCAGATGAAAAACTATTAGTCGCTTCCATGCCAAAACTAAACTGACTAACATAAATATACATGGTCTACAGTTTGTGGATGACTACAGTGTTCTTATCCACTGTGCACCAGGTTTGCAAGTCCCTCTTGATCTCTTCAATTCTGCATACAAGAAATTTGGCCTCCCCTTGAAAACAAAATTCATACATCATCCCACAGTTGGTCAGCCAAATATTCCACCTCCCATATATGTTGAAGGAGAGTCTCTGGAATATGTTGAGCATTTCCTATACCTTGGCAGCTACCTCTTGCAAAAGGCCATCATTGTTGAGGCGATCCAACACTGGATCAGCTGCGCCAGCACAGCCTTCTACAAACTACGGCAGCAAGTATTTCACAAGACCATGAAAGTCCTTGCGCACAGAACAGTTGTCATCACCATACTTTTGTACTGCAGTGAGATCTGGACTGTGTATCAGTGATACATAAGAATGCTAGAGAGGTTCCATCTGCAATGCCTCCACCACATCCGCCAGGTTCAATGGGAGGACCATCAAATAAACACTACTGTCCTTTTTGAAGCTGACTCCACAAACATTCAAGCAAAACTCCTGCAAAAAATAAACTTTGATGGACTGGGCACTGTGGATGGCCAAAAACTAGGTTTCTCAACTCATAAGTGACCAACATTCTAAGGAGGACAAAGAAAATTCCTCAAAGACACTCTGCAGCTCTCCTTGAAACAGCATTGACAGCATTGTTTAAGGTGGTGACAACTTGTCCATCAACCTGAATTAAGATTTGAGTCCCAGCGTCTCAATGATGAGGCAAAGCGGTGGCAGAGAAGGAAGGAAAAGGAAGCAAACCCTGCACTCTGAATCCCACTTCCTTGTGGGACGTCCAGCCCCACGTGCCCAAAGATTTGCAAGTCGAGATTTGGCCCAAAGACCCATGGCAGAAACTCGCAACGCTGAGTAGACATCATCCTTGAATTGAGGGATTGTCGACGATAGGTTGCATGTCCGCTGCGTAGCCTCTGGTTCTATCATGGCAACAACTTGTGTTATTTGTGTGCTTTCACTCGCTAAAGAAAATAAGGGATAATACTTCCAATGAGAATAGTTTCATTATAGTGGTAGCTGAAAGTATGCAAGGATTTAAAGCTGAAATTAGCTCTTTGGAGTTATTTCTCAAAGTTTTTGGAGTCCAGTTAAATGTGCATGGCATTTGCATAAATTGGCAGAAAGAAAAACAAACAATTATGCAAAAAAGGACTCCATTCTTAGAAAATTGTTGGCACTCTTTTGTTAAAAATATGAAGGAACCTGGTTTAAAGTAAAGGTTCCTATGACCTCAAGCCTTCATTGACATTTGCTCTGAAAATTACCTGAACCATGTTTTTGTCATTGAGCCAGGTTTGGGTGTGGTGCAGATCCTGTTCTTTAGGAGATTAATATTGTTTTACTAATAAAAGCAACACTAAAGGAATTGTATTTATTAACTAGGATGTTGCTGTTGTTCTAACAAAAATGCCATTTTAATGTTTGTTGAGTTTGATCTTGCATTTTACCATACATGTGACAGATTGAAAGCACATTATCCAGAAATGTTGCAGGTCAAACCTTGTTAGAATATATAATTGATCATTATATATTTAAAATTATGGAATTGATAATCACAAGCTTGAGCTGCACAGAGATTTAAATGTTAGATTTGCAGCTTTGTTTTACCCTATTCCTGAATGAAGAGTAGAAATTTACAGTACTGAAGGTGCCTTGCATGTGGAGTTGAATTTCCCTTATGTGGTGAAGTTCTGCACCAGAGACAAGGGATTCTGGGCAGTATCCCCATTCTTGAATCACTGAGTTCTGTCGCAATTGTCACTAAGCTAATGCTGATCAAAAATGTAAAGTGATCAAATATTAAGATGTTTTTCTTAAGGGAAGTACATTCATCTGAATATAGTCACTTCATCCGAAATATAATAAATAGACTATAGAAATGTACCTCATCCAAGTTTCTGTGTGTTTTAGATCACGAGATCTGAGACTCCTACAGTACCTTCCATAATAGGTAGGGGAAGTTTACAAGGTATGACGTGTTGCCATTGTCTAATATTTATAGAGACTTGTATTTAAATTAAACGGTAGAACATTTAGTAGGTGTGTGCGCAGTTGTTGAGTGAATCGAGGCAAGCATGGTAACTGCAATGATTAGAGAATATGCAGCTGATCCTATACTTCTGCATTATGACTCAGAGAGTGAGTATATGTTCTAGGTTACTGATCCGTGATTGGAGTTAGGTTGCTTCCTTTTAATTTCTTTCTCAAATAGTGAAAATTAATCGAAAACATGCTTTTCTCTGGATCTAATCTAGAAATGTGGTTAAGAGGTCATATCTCCACAGAGCTGGAATGCATTGTTTCATTTCAGCTGGAGTCATTGCTATTCTTTTTAATCCAGTACCAGGCTGGTTATGTTGAGAAGTGTGTTGTGATGGGGGCCTCATCCCCAGTGCATTAAGCAGGTTACTGACTAAAACATATCCTGGCTTGTGTAGCTAATCATGGACTGTGACAGCCTTAGGCCTGGCTGTAAGAAGTCACTATTTCTTTGGAAATCCATGTACTAATATGAAAGCATATAGTTCTGGTTGGAAATTCACAAGCTGAGTTATAGAAAGAATTTGACTCCTGCATATTTTATCATAAGTTTATGACAGGAACTCAGCACATGTTCTATCAGGAGTGCAGTGGCTGAAGATTTGCCACATTAGAGCTTTGTTAGAAGCACTTCATTTTATTGAGCTTAATTTTGGTGGTAAACTCACCAAATTAATGTTGGAGAATTGAACATTTCTCCACTATTTAACACTCTTTGACAGCATCAAATCTCCTCTGTCAGACATAGGAAAAAGAGCAGAATAAAACTGCCTATACTTATCGCCTGCTCCACTATATGACAATTCCATTTTACAGATCAGCCCTCACTTTTGAGTGACATGGCCAATTAGGGGTGTGTTATACTCTGTATCACTAATTGATCGTGTTATTCAAAAGCCCATTGAGGGCTGATGTGTAAAATGCAATTGCCATTCAGCAACACTTTTTCATGCAAAGAGCAATAGAAATCCAGCACTTTCTCTCCCAAAATGCCGTCAGTATTGGGTCTGTTGGAACTTTCAAGACTTAAAAATTTTTGTTACTAAGGGTATTGAGGGATATGGAACTACAGCTGGTAAATGGATTTGAGATGCAGATGATCCATGATCTAATTGAATGTCGGAACAGGCTTGAGGGGCTGAATGACCTCCTCCTGTTTCTAATGTTCCAACATGAATTCTGGATGGAATGGGATTGATGGGCTGAATGGCCTTTTCTTGCTCTGAGAGTTAAGTTCTTAACTTCTACTGTGAGAAGGTGCACGTGAATGGACTGAGAAAACCCTATCTTAATATACTTTGGTTAAATAATGGACTGATAGTTTCTGATTTTATTAAAATATATATTTTATTGGTTAACATAATTGATGTTTGACATTTTTTTCATCTATTTAATACTTTAGGATTAAAAAAAACCCTTATTCTGCTTGGACGATAAGGTGCATAATTAATTCCACCAATTAAAGCGCAAATAGGTTGAATTGCTACAAGAAAATATAGATTTAAGTATAAAATATAGCTAGAAGAGGAAGACCTATGAATACAAATTTAGCATCTGAGAGTTTCTATTCGCAGCTTTATACAATACTCTTAACCTGAAACTTTCCATCTGTCACTTGAGTATCACAATTCAGTCAATAAGTAAATAGGCACTGTAGACTTAGTACCACTTTAAGCAAACTAACCATGATCTGCATGGGCGTTTGCCTAGATACATATTGCATTATTTCCTGGTTAATGTTTGCTGTTAAATTGTGCTAAGTTCTGCTCTGATAGGGAAATTCTTTCTCCTATTTTATGTAAATTTTTTAAAGGGAAAATAGGATAATTATTTGAAGAAGTGAAGAAAACCGAGCTATGGGGAATGGGGATGTAGAATTCATTTTGTGTTGCTTTAGCAAAGAGCTGGCACAGATGTAGTGGGCTGAAGAGCCTCTTTCTGTGCTGTAAATTTCTATGATTCAGTTACTGACTGGTTTGTGGGCAGCTTGAGAGACATTTGGAGAACTTTGTGTTAAGTGTATCACAACAAATTGTAATTAGAAATTCTCAGATTTTGAATTTGTATTTAAATGATATCCTGTTTTAGTTATAATTTAAACAAATTTTCTTCTTAAAAAATATTTTTATCTGACCATTGTGAGCTCTCTAGTATGTGTTAGTGAACTAAGGACTGCACTCTGGGGAAGCAGTGGCGTGGTAATAATGTCACCAGGCTAGAAAGCAGAAATCTGGGGACGTCGGTTCGAATCCCATCATGGCAGTTGGTGGAATTTAAATTCAGTTAACAAAGTCCACCTTACTAACATCTGGGGGCCTGTACCAACATTGGGGCAGCTGTCTCATAAACTAGTCAAGTAACAGCACTGAAGGTGGCAAGGGCACAGAATGTACTCTGGGTAGGGGACTTCAATATCCCTCACCAAGAGTGGCTAGGTAGCACCACTACTGACTGAGCTGACATTGCCCTGAAGGACTTAGCTTCTAGACTGAGCCTGCGATAGGTGGTGAGGGAACCAACAAGACCTGCTTAGTCTTCTCCTCACCAACCTACCTGTTACAGATGCAACTGTCTGTGACAATATTGGTAGGAGTGACCACCACACAGTCCTTGTGGAGGCAAAGTCCTGTCTTCACAATGAGGATGCCCTCCATCATGTTTTGTGGCACTACCTCCATGCTAAATGGGATAGATTTCAAACAGTTCTAGCAAATCAAAGCTAGGCATCCATGAAGCACTCTGGGCCATCAGCAGCAGCAGAATCATACACAACGTCAATCTGTAACCTCATGGCCCTGCATTTCCCCCACTCTCCCATTACCACCAAACCAGGGGATCAACTCTGGTTCAATGAAAAGTCCAGGAGGGCATTCCAGGAGCAACACCAGGCATAACTAAAAATGTGATGTCAAACTGACGAAGCTACAACACAGGATTACTTGCATGCCAAACAGAGAAAGCAGCATGCAATACTCAAAGCTAAGCAATCCTACAACAAACTGATCAGACGTAAGCTCTGCAGTCCTGCCACATCCAGTCATGAATGGTGGTGGACAATTAAACAACTAACAGGAGGAGGAGACTCCATAAATATCCCTATTCTCAATGATGGGGTGGCCCAGAAGATCAGTGCAAAAGATAAGGCTGAAGCATTTGCAACAATCTTCAGCCAGAAGTGCGGAATGAATGATCCATCTCAACACTCAAGAAGTTCGACACCATCCAGGACAAAGCATCCCGCTTAATTGGCACCCCATCCACAAACATGTCATCCCTCCACTACCAATGCACAGTGGCAGCATTGTGTACCATCTACAAGATGCACTGCCGGAACTCATCAAGGCTCCTTCAACAGTACCTTCCAAACCCATGACCTCTACCACCTAGAAGGACAAGGGCAGCAGTTGCATGAGAACACCACCACCTGGAAGTTCCTGTCCAGTCCACACGCTATCCTGACTTGGAACTATATTACCATTCCTGCACTGTCACTGAGTCAAAATCCTGGAACTCACTCCTGAACAGCACTGTGGGTGTACTTACACCACATGGACTGTAGCGGTTCAAGAAGGCAGCTCACCACCACCTTCTCAAGGGCTATTAGGGGTGGGCACTAAATGCTGGCCTAGACAATGACACCCACATCCTATAAAAGAATTTAAAGAAACTGAGAGTTGATCTGATCTAACTGAGAGTTAAATCATGCTTACTCTTGTTCCTAAGGCTCCTGCAATGCCCTTTTCTGGCATTATACTTGATGGAACAATTGTTCCATTAATTTTAAGGTGTGGTTGAGAAGCTTGCCAAGGAATGTGAGTTCACACTTGCAGTTGCTGAAGCTATATTATGTTTTGGCCAGGCAGCATCTTGGATGCTGCATTCAGTTCTGCTCACCAAGGTGCAAGAAAAATATCCAAATCCATTCCTAACTCTCTCACTATGGCTCAATGTATGCTGTTTCATTCTTTTAACATTTTTTTATCTTTTCTTCCCTTCCCTTTTTTTAAAATATCTTAGGATGGCTACTGAATGAAATGCTTTGTGTCAGTTTCTACATTGAAGTGCGATATATGCACAAATTGTTAACACCGTCAGGGGAACACGTCCTTATTCACTGTTAATAATTCGCATACTGGCTGTTAAGAGGCTTATGATAGCAAGTCTGCTCTGCCCTTTGCTCAGCTTTCCTTTCGGAAGTGTCAGATGTGGCTCAGTGGGTAGCACTCTTGCCTCAGAAGGTCATGGGTTCAAGTCCCATTCCAGAGACGAGCTCAAAAATCCAAGCTGATACTCCCAATGCCATACTGAAGCGCTGTTTGAGGTGTCATCTCTTTCGGATGAGAAATTTAAACTGAGGCCTCATCGGCTTTCTCAGAATCCATGGAACTGTTCTGAAGAAGATCAACAGAGTTATTGCTGGTGCCCTGGCCAATATTTATCCCTCAATCAACATGACTAAAACAGATTATCTGGTCATTTTCACATTGCTGTTAGTGGGAACTTGCTGTCACAAATTGGCTACTGCATTTCCTGCATTACAGCAGACACTACTTTGTCAACGGCCAATTGAGGCCATTTAAAAACTAATTCAACTAGTTAATGGACCTGCCCATCCAACCTTAAGGTTGGCGAACAGGCCGGGAGCCCTGGTGGGCTTTAGAAAAAGGGCGGGATGAGGTTTCATGAAGGTTTTTAAAAACTTAATAAAAGTTTGAATAAAAGTGATGGACATGTCCCAACTCGTGTGGCAGTGTCACATGAGGGGACATGTCAGGGAAGTTTTATTTTTGTGCATTGACCATTTTTGAATCTGGCGCTGATCTCCCTGAGGCAGCACTTAGCCTCAGGGAGATGGGTGCGCTCTTTCGCGTGCATGCGCGAAAGAGCACACTCCCAGCTTCGGGGATCCTCCCCGCCCACACAGGGAGCGCATAGCACTTCCTGGCAGACGTCACGTTGGGCAGGCTTTAATTGGCCCATCCACTTAAAATGGCGGCGTGCCCTCAATTGGGGGTGCTGTTCAGAGGCACACCTGCACCGGCCTGCTCCTGCACTCCTCTCCCCCCCCGCCCCCGACAAGGGGAAATTTCTTCCCATATGTTTTAGCTATTTTTCATTAACAATCTTTTATGTAATATATCTATTATACATCACATTTGAGTGCCAATTAGTGCAGTTTTCCATTGGAGAATCCATCATTGTGTGACAATTAACTGATTGCATCTAGAACAAGAGTGGATAAAATGGACTGTCCTGCTGCACAGATTGGAACAAATGTGCTGTATTGCTAGGTTGCAAATGCTGAAAGGGGACTCCAGTAGATTCTTGCTAACACTGGCATCTTTTATTCACATAAACTATCACTTGTGGATGTGAAACTGGATCATCTTACAGCAGTTGGAAACACTGAAACCAAAAGCTTCAGTACATGCTGAGTGTTGAACCTTTCTACCTGTTGTTCATGAAGCAAGTGACTGTGGCTGCCTGATACTGTGCCTGTTGCCTTCCACACCCTTGTACTAGAGTTTGAAAAGGCCCAGTTGGACAAGTTTTCAATTAATGGAAGTCGCCCTGCAATTAATCACAGCACATTGAATCTGTAGACATTTCAAGAAATAACCACACAGATGGTGAGTCATAAATCTTATTGCGACACCAGGATCCAGATGGATGGTGATAGAATAGCAACAGTTAAATCAGCGCTTTGTTCAACTGCTGTGGGACCAGCAAAGCTTCCCTGTGTATCCTTGTGCCAATTTAATCTCCACAAAAAGTACTGTACTTCTCGTAGTACATGGCCAATATCCTTATTCTGCTTGTTGTAATGTCAAACTCTGTCATTGTGCCTTTGTATAGCTATTAGGTGAGAACAGGATTGTTGTTTTTTTTTAATTTATTCTTTCACCTGACGTGGGCATTGCTGGCTAGGCCAGCATTTATTGCCCATCCCTAATTTCCCTTGAGAAGATGGCAGTGAGCCAACTTGTTGAACCGCTGCAGTTCTTGTTGTGTAGGTGTTGTTAGCAAGGGAGTTCCATGATTTTGACTCAGTGACAGTGAGGGCACAGCGATTATAGTTCCAAGTCTGGATGATGTGTGGCTTGGAGGGAAATTTGCAGGCGGTGTTCCCATGTATCTGCTGTTCTTGTCCTTCTAGGAGGTAGAGGTCATGGGTTTGGAAGGTGCTGTCAAAGGAATCTTGGTGAGTTGCTCCAGTGTACCTTGTAGATGGTACACACTGCTGCCACTGTGTGCTGGTGGTGAAGGGAGTGAATGTTTAAGGTGGTGGATGGGGCTATTTTGTCCTGGATAGTGTTGAGCTTCTTGAGTGTTGCTGGAGCTGCACTCATCCAGGCAAGAGGAGAGTATTCTGTCACACTCTGGACTTGTGTCTTGTGGATGGTGGGTAGGCTTTGAGGAGTCAGGAGGTGAGTTACTCAGAATTGCAGAATTCCCAGCCTCTGACCTGCTGATGTAGTCACAGTATTTATATGGTTGGTCCAGTTCATTTTTGGTCAATGGTAACCTCTAGGATGTTGATAGTCGGGGATTCAGCAATGGTGATGCCATTGAATGTCATGGTTAGATTCTCTCTTGTTGGAGATGGTCATTGCCAAGCACTGTGTGGCGCGCATGCTACTTGCCACTTATCAACCCAACCCAGAATGTTGTCTTGGTCTTGCTGCATATGGTCATGGACTGCTTCAGTATCTCGGGAGTCGCTAATGATGCTGAACATTGTGCAAATCATCAGCAAACATCCCCACTTGTGACCTTATGATGAAGGACAGGTTATTGATGAAGCAGCTGAAGGTGGTTGGGCCTAGGACACTACCCTGAGGAACTCCTGCAGTGATGTCTCAGGACTGACATGATTGACCTCCAACAACCACAACCATCTTCTTTTGTGCTAAGTAGGACTCCAACCAGTGAAGAGTTTTCCCATTGACTCCAGTTTTGCTAGGGTTCCTTGATGCCACGTTCAGTCAAATGTGGCTTTGATGTCAAGAGCAATCACTCTCACCTCACCTCTTGAGTTCAGTTCTTTTTTCCTTGTTCAGACCAAGGCTGCAACGAGATTAGGAGCTGAGTGACCCTGGCAGAACCCAAACTGAGTGTCAGTGAGCAGGTTATTGCTGAGTAAGTGCCATTTGATAATATTGTCGATTACAACTTCCATTACTTTGCTGATGATTGAGAATAGACTGATGGGGCTGTAATTGGTCAGGTTGGATTTATCCTGCATTTTGTGGACAGCAATTGGAAATACAAGTGACTACTACCCTAAGACCAGGAACTACATTGCAGGCTGAGTGTTGAATCAGCTTGCCTGCAGTGCAGGCCCCTTCTGTTGATATCTTGCCAATACATGCTGTCAAAGTTTATACATCAAAATGCCCACATGCACAAAGTACCAGAGGTGATGCCATAAAACTGCAAGGAGTTGATGGGTTTCAGAAAACAAGGGAGGAAGGTAGAGAAGAAGGGGTGAGAAAAAAATATTTTAAGCAATAGTAATATCGACAATGATAGGCTGAATTATATAGATTGAGACAAGCTCCATAACTTTTCTATGTTTTTGAAAAATTCACTGGAACTAAAAATCTATTCTATCTATTAGTTTAGCAATTTTGTTAGAAACTTTCTAATTTGAGAGGCAGTGTATTGTGGTTCATGCAGATTGATTAGAAAATGATAAGGAAGGTGTTTTGGGGCTGAAGAGACAGAAATAGTACTCTTTTAAAATCCAGATCATTATCACTTTTTTTTTCTTGCAAACCACAGTGGAATTTGCTTGCTGTCCCTGGTTTGTCAGCTGCACCATTAGTCAATCGTTTTAAGGGCTTCCTGAGTAGCTTGAGATGCGCTTGAGTAATAAGTAAATTATATTTTTAAAGAATAGTCATTTACCTTCTCTGAAGTAATGGATCTCCACATACCTGGTTTTAGGTTAAGGAGGATCCCATGTATTGTGCTGCAGAACAAACATGGGGCTACCTCCCTGGTTGATTGGCGTGCTAATACTTGCTATCTTGGCTCACAGAGGGTCTAGTCACTTAGGTGAGACACCAGAGGTTGAATGGCAGTCACAGAATTAGGCTTCAGCGTAAGTAAGCACACTTGACAAGAAGCAAGAATTCCATTAAAAAAGATGCAAAACAACTTGTACCTGAGTATGAATAGTACTACGATTACTGCAAGGTTCTGCAATCTGATAAGAAGGACCCAGCCATTCTCTTTAGGTGCTATTTGATGGCCAGTAAAACAATACCTCTTCCTTCTCTCAACCCATGGGCAGTTTCATCGTTTAGGAAATTATTTATCTTCCTTTTTTAACTAAAATGGCAAACATACAAAGCTATGTTATAATCAGGTAGTGTTGTGGAAATTCAAAGTGTTTCATGACCTTAACTTCTGTGGACCTAGTAGCTAAGAATTCAGCAGCACTTGGCAGTCTGCAAAATACAATCTCTTTAACCACAGTGTATTTGTTCTTTCACTCCTTCATAGGCGTGCGCTAATCTGGATTGCACCAGCCAGAGCAATAAGTGTAGACAGTTTAATGATAGATATGTTTTTCCACCCTAGTGAAATAATGCTGAAATATTGATTTTACAACTGACCTCTTCCTCCTATTGCCCACCATCGCACTATTTCCAGACCAGGGCATGGACAAGTGTTCTGCAGTCTGACCTTTGCCAACTCTACTCTTTAGCCCCTGAGTTAAGTTGGTGATTTCTAATTCACTTTCCTCTCCCAGCGTAGATATGCTTGGCTCAGAATCAGTGCCTCTCCTGACAACACGACTGAGATCAGGCATGTGCAAAGAGGAGGCTATGTCTAATAGCTTTTTATTGCATGATATTGGACATTGATTTTGATCTTTTAACATCTTGAGTGTTTCAGAACATTTGATTGCTTAACATCCAAGTTTAGGAGCTATATTAGACAATAAATGTCAAGGGCTGAACCGTATGTGGCACAGAGCCAATGGCAACTAAGTCTGTATTTGAAGCTGCACTGAAAGCCTCAAGCAGTAAAGGTGCTGCTATCGCCCTCAGTGTCCCTGACTTAGTGAGAAAAATCATCAATCCATGTTAAACATAAATGGATATGGGTGGATTTGTATTTTGATTTATTTTCTTTTTCTTTGAATTTGACAGCAAATATCTTTTTTGTTTCACTAGTGTGCTGTCAGCACAGTGACTCTCCCAGAAACACTGCTCTTTGTATCCACTCTTGATGGGAACTTGCATGCTGTCAGTAAACGGACTGGGGAAATCAAATGGACCTTAAAGGAAGGTAAAACTTCTTTAAATTGATGTAACATTTAAAAAAAAGCAAGTTGCCATTGAGACTTTTCTGCATACATAACAAAAAAAATCACCAATATGTTGAAGATAACTTACTGAGTTTAAGCAGGATATAGCTAACTGATGATAAACTTTCTTCACTCCTTCCTGCTTCCTGGAGCTGTCAACCCCTTTCTATGTTGGGGCTCTAGGTTAAATACTAGAAATAACACTGGACCTAACAAAACTGTCTATAATTCAGGGCTACTGATATTCAGTTGTTAATTTCACCCTGAATAAATAGAAATCAGCAACGAGGCTGCTTTTCCGATTTGGAGTTAAGGTATATTGTTTGGGTAGTACAGAGAGAGCATTCAAACAATTGGTATTATGCAGTGACATGATGCAGAACTAACACTGACTTTTCCCTGTTCAGAAGCATTGGAATATGTAGTACAGATTGCACCTTGTGGGTCTGGGCCAACATGAGTTAAAAGCTGGCTAATAGTCGGTGGAAACCTTTCTCTTCACCCATTATTAGTCTAGATCATCCACCAGAGTCTAATGGCTGCTGCAAGAAAATTTCTGTTATTAATTGCACTTGGTGATAAAATTACTGTTAGTAATGTTAGGGAAGGTACTGTGGGTTTCACTCAGGTTCTGCTGTAAAATACTGATTTCTTTGCTGGCTGTAAATAACCTTCCAGCTGCTGCAATGACCACGAAACTCGTGATGTTTCACAGTAGAATATTCTTAAAAAATAAGAAACAAACAGGTGCACTGGCACTCTGTATTAATAATACGTGGATCTTCTTTCTCCATTAGTTTCCGCAACCACTGAGTCACCAGTCTCATTTGGGCCATGTGAATAAGGTGGTGAAGTAATTCCCTTGAAAATTGGCAAATTACAGAATAAGTAAAGCATTAAGCTCCCTCCCATGTGGGTTGCAGTGCCTTGATTGAGGACTGGTGTGAGGTGACCTGAGATAAACAACATGACAAAAAAAACTAATCAAAGCTCCCACACCCCACAGAAAGTCTCTACATAAAGGTGCAAAATGTAGACATATAACATGTTTTAGTTAGAAAATGTCTAATTAAAGAACCAGCAGTCAATCATCAGTGTGAGGGCTGACATGAGGTGGTTTCTCTGTTCAGGTGGCCTGAGAATTCTACACGATGCTTTAAAGTTAACTGGAGCATCATAGAACTTTTACATAAGATTATGACAGGTTTATATAAGGTAGACAAAGAAAAGCTGTTTGTTCCCATTAGTTGATCATACAAGGGCTAAAGGGCACATAATTAAGGTTTTTGGCAAGGGATACAGGGAAATGTAAAGAAGGACATTTTTACTCAGCAAGTGGTGATAATGAGCTGGAACTCATTGCCTTTATGAGGGTGGCAGAAGCAAAAACAATCAGTGATTTCAAAAGTAAATTGGATAAACACTTGAGAGGAATAAATTTTCAAGGCAGTGAGAATCGAGCGGAAGAATAGGACTGACTGGGAGACTCTACAGAGAACCAGCATGGACTTGATGGACAGAATGGCCGCCTCCTCTGCCATAATAACCCTGTGAGAACAATCTGGTACTCCAGTACTGCACGATGTTTGGCACATGAGTGCAAACTCTGTCAATCTTCCAGTGTCAATTACCCCAACAAATTTAAAGAAAAATCTCCAGACTGGTTGAATAGATATAAAATGGCTGCAAGTTTCAACTAAATTTTCAGCTTGGGGTAGCAGAGTGGATCTTTGTTTAGTATCTTTTACAGGGTCTGTGTTAAGCACTGTTACTTTTCTCTAACAGCATTGATTCTTGCCTATAATTTATTTTTCAGATCCAATCATTCAGGTTCCAGTCTACCTAGCTGAGTAAGTTTCTGTTAGAAGTTATTATTTGTACTCTGAAAATTTCTGCAGAATTCAGGCTTGAAGTGCTATGCTATGAAGACATCTAATTATTGACTTTGTGCATGATTAAAAGTTTTGCACCTGTTGGGTGTGGGGAATTGTTGAGTGTTTGCCAAGAGCCATGTTGATGGGTTGAGTATGAAATTTAAATCAATCAAAAATACAGAAGGCACTAAACCACACGCTTCACTTTGCTGTCAGCAAATTCCCATTCACTGAAAAAGGGACCAATCACATACCTCAAAAATATATCATATAGCCTTTGGACACGATGACAATTTGCCACTCCCCTTCTATTAGCTACCTGCCCTCCTGCCAATTTAGGGACTGCTCATATTTGAACTTTGACCTTCCCTCTTGTCCCAGCCTTTCTTCAGGGGCTCCCTTTGATCTCCCCACCCTCATTAGGGGCCTCTCCTTTCCCACCAGTGTCAGCTTTGTGTTTGCTTTGTTCCTGCAGTTCTTCTTGTAGTCCTTGAGGCCATTGCAGTGTTTTTAGGTCCATCAGTGGCCTGTCTATGTTGATATACATGATTTCCCAGTCCATAATGAACTATTGTTTGCCTTTTCGTGGTAATTTTTTTCCCCCTGTCCCAAATGCGAGAACACTACAGGTGATGGACTTGGCTATCTCCAAGTTTCATGACCTAGAGCTAACTGCTAAATGCCTCTTAGTATTGATTTTTTTTTGCCCATGTGCTTTCTACCTCCAGTTGCATAATATTAATTTCCAGTTGTTCCTCGATGGCCTCATGTGGATCTTTGAAACTTTACCTCCCAGTACTTAAGCACAGCTTCAATGCGTCACAGTCTGATGTAATGCTGTAGTCCTTTTGAATAATCAGATGATAAAAGCAATCGTCTAATTTTGACAATGCTGAGCATTAACCATCAGCAGATCAGCCATGTTTTTCAGTGTGATTCCTCAAAATAAGTATTAAGCGTCAGAGACCTTCTATTTGTGTTTTCAAACCAGTGTGGCTGCCAGTTCATTGGTTGTAGCACCGCACCACAGTGGACCACTAGAACCACAGCATCTTACTGAACAGAAATACATCATGTGGCGCATTAAGCCTGTGTTTGTGATGGTATAAAACTATAGAAGCGGAAAAAGAGAATGATGTACAGATGGATTGGTCCAGTGAGCGATTCGGATTGTTTTATAAATCCTGAGAGCGTTGCTAATAATTCATGAATGTCATTGTGCTAGTCTTGGAATTCTCTTCCACAGAGAGCAGTAGAGGCTGGGTCATTGAATATATTCAAGGGTGAATTAGATAGATTTTTAATTGACAAGGGAATCAAGGCTTTTGGGGGATAGCAAGAAAGTGCTGTTAAGGCCATAATCAGCCATGATCTCATTGAATCGTGAAGTAGGCTCGATGGGCCAAATGACCTACTCCTCCTCCTATTTCTTATAATCTTATTGAACCTAAATTAAATGCAGTTATTGCCATTTGCTCATTTGTTTGTGTTACTCAGTTGGGCTGTCCTACAATGTGGTCTTTGTTTGATGCCAGGTTTACGCAGAAATTTATTTCTATTCTGGTTGTAGGCCAGCATTTCTTCCAGATCCAAATGATGGCAGCCTTTATGTCATGGGAGGGACAACTAAAGAGGGGCTAATGGTAAGTTGCAGAACATTTCATTAAGCTCAAAGATGAGTTTCAATCATTCAACTATAACATCAAGAGCATTATCACTTGTCTGCTGGGGAAGGTGGTAGCATAATGGTATTGTCATCCAGAGACCCAGGGTAATGCTCTGGGACCCAGGTTCGAATCCTATCAATAAAAAATCTGGAATTAAAAGTCTGATGATGATGTCATAAAAAAACACCTGGTTCACTAATGTCAGGGAAGGAAATCTGCTGTCCTTATCTGGCCTGGCCTACACATGATTCCAGACCCACAGCAATGTGGTTGACTCTGAAATGCCCTCTGATGGGCAATAAATGCTGGCCCATGAACGAATAAAAAAATATATATCCACAAGATCAATGTTAATCCAATCTTTTGATTATTAGAAAGGTGATTGTTAATATATAGGAGCACTGATGGTAATTGCCTTACTTTATTTCTTTATTAAACTTTACATAAAACATAACAAAAGAAAGGTAAGAAGAGGCCATTCAACAATAAAAAGAGGCCATTCAACCCATAAACCAGCTACTTCCACACTGTACTTACAGCCTATCCTTTATAGACCCTACCCACTCATTGAATTTCCTTCCACACCAACATGTAAAATCTCCCATATAATGAACTCAACCTTCTCATTAAATCTCCTGAGGGGAAATTCTGTATAAATATACCAATTCCCAAAAGTAATCAAACAAAATTGACGCATGCTCATTGATCTTCCCATCTCTAGTACTTCCCTCCATGAATAGATGCTTACATTATCTGAGCAGCACAGGAACGATTATGTCTTGTACTATATTTTTGATCGTTTATCCATTACAAGTGTGTCATACCATGACAGCTGATCTCCTGGTTGGAGTAGCTACAACAGCAGCAGCTCCATAACTCAAGCCTTACTTCCAAACAAATATTTTTCAGTTTCAAAAGCTCCTGTATTTGGTTGTTGTTCATAATTTTCATGTATTGAACCCCTGGTTAAAAGGATAGCACTCCCATCTCTCTGCTTAGTATCCTTGGTGATCTGTTCCTTGGATGATCCACTAAGAATGGAAGGAAAAAGACCAACTCTCTGACGCTGTAGATATCAGGTGACCAAGTCATGTTTAAATGGGAGTACGTTTCAGCTCAGTGGTTGAGGATCCTGGTTTCCTGGCCTGTTTCCAGGTTTTAGATTTCCGTGTAAAGTGAAGTACAACTTATATAAATGCCTTAGTTTTCTTCTGCCTCAATAAAAGGACTCGGAAGTTGAGATTTTGTTACTACAATACTTCTTCAGTATACTTAAATTCCCTTGTGGTATACAACATTCCCTCACAGTGAGAGAGGAAAGGAGTATTATTCCTAGACCAAGGAGCATCTGCACGTGTGTCCAAATGTCACACCACAAAGTAGGGAAAATGTGTTGCAACAGCACAGGTCTGACTTTTGAGACTGAAACAAATTAATCTACATGGGAAAGCTAACATTTGTCCAGCGCCTCAGATGAGCATAGCCACCATTCAAATTGGGACTGCTGATAAGGTCTGGACACTGAGGAAAGTGCAGAAGTTGGGTACTTTTGTACTGCTGCAATGTTAAGTAGCATTTGGGATGACAGTGATTAATACAGAAGTCATAAGAAACAATGACCTGTGTGAGTAACAGTATAAAGCATTGTTGTCAACTGTACATTTACACAGTATGGCCGTGGACAGGTGCTTTTGGATGGTAATGGAATAGTCCGAGTGAGGAAAGTACCACGTGTAAGCTTACAGCTGGGATGATGGGATTGAGCATAAGAAGAAACAGCGAGGAAGAGTGACAATAAGTAGATAGCTATGGAAGCTTGCAGAGAAGGCAGCGCCACACCGAGGTTTTATGGCATCTATAAGCAGCCCGGTTTTAATGACTAACTGAAAACTAGTAGGTGGCATCCATTTCCTAATAATATACAAAATCTGCCTTTTAAGCAATACACATTACCATCACATTTTCTGAATGTTACACCAGCATAAAGCTTGAAAAGCATTTCTTTGGAGAGCATTGCCTGAAAGCCAGTGCAACCTCTCTGCTTATGATCAAATCCTATTGTTTCTTATTTCAGAAACTGCCCTTCACCATCCCTGAGTTGGTCCATTCCTCTCCATGTCGGAGTTCTGATGGAATATTGTACACAGGTAAAGATGTTTTGTTTATTAACTATCTCTTTATCTCTTTGTTTTTCGATAATCAGAGAAATGCAATTTTAATATATGTAAAGCTCCCCCTCCCAGATAAAGGCTCCCCAGGTTACATATTACATAATTTCCTAAACTAGAGAGCGGGTCCTCCTGCCTCTAACAATGTTGCTCCTTAAACAGCACTGAGAGATGTACAGCAGAGTGTTGGTGTTTAGTTATTCCTTCTTTTACCTAAAGGTAGGCAGTGGTAATGTTTTTGCCCCTGTTTGTTAGTCTTTTTGTAACCAAAATATCTCAAGAACTAACGGAAGGATTTCAATGAAACCTGGTGCACAGATACGGTTTGGCCCAAGGAAGAACTGATTAGCTTTTGGCAAAAATATGTATCCAGATTCTGGAATGTTTTAAAGGATCCATTAACATTGGGAGATAGGGCAAATTGACTTTTTAAAAATATTGTGGGTTGTTTTACTTAGAATGCTGCAGCATGTCTCAAATGCTGTGGTGCAATTTGTCACAGCTGTCAGAATGTGAGCAGAGTTTTCAGAGCAGGTTGTTAGATGTGGTTTGGCCTAAAGCATTCTCAGTGAGATGGAAGCATGGTGGAGGCACTCTACTGAGTGCCCTCTTCACTTGTTCTCCGATGTTTCTCTCCAGCACCTTGCACTCCACTCACTAGTAGTGTCCCACCTGACATTACCTCAGGGTAGTGTCCTAGGCCCAATCATCTTCAGCTGCTTCATCAATGACCTTCCTTCCATCATAAGTTCAGAAGTGGGGATATTCGCTGATGATTGCATGATGTTCAGCACCATTCATGACTCCTCAGATACTGAAGCAGCCCATGCCTAAATGCAGCAAGAGCTGGGCAATATCCCGGCTTGGGCTGGCAAACGATAAGTAACATTCGCACCACACAAGTGCCAGGCAATGACCATCTCCAACAAGAGAGAATCTAACCATCACCCCAAGACATTCAATGGCATTACAAGTGCTGAATCCCCCACTGTCAACATAACAGGGGTTACCATTGACCAGAAATTGAACTGGACTAGCCATATAAACACTGTGGCTACAAGAGCTGGTCAGAGTCTAGAAACCCTATGGTGACTAACTCACCTCCTGACTCCCCAAAGTCTGTCCACCATCTACATGACACAGGTCAGGAGTGTGATGGAATACTCCCCACTTGCCTGGATGAGTGCAGCTCCAACAACACTCAAGAAGCTTGACGCCATCTGGGGCAAAGTAGCCCACTTGATTGGCACCCCATCCATAAACGTTCACTCCTTCCACCACCAACTCACAGTGGCAGCAGTGTGTACCACCTACAAATGCACTGCAGGAACTCACCAAGGCTCCTTCGACAGCACCTTCCAAACCCATGACCTCTGCCACCTAGAAAGACAAGGGCAGCAGACAGACACCACCACCTGGAAGTTTCCCTCCAAGCCACTCACCATCCTAACTTTGGCATTTTTTTGCCGTTCCATCACTGTCACTGGTTCAAAATCCTGGGACTCCCTCCCTAAATCACCTATAGCACATGGACAGCAGCGGTTCAAGAAGGCAACTCACCAGCATCTTCTCAAGGGCAATTAGGGATGGGCAATAAATGCTGGCCCAGCCAGTGATCCTCATATCCCATGAATTAATAAAAAAAACTATTCCTCCTACTCACACCACATCCAAGTTCAGGGATACATTTCATAGGTAATTACAGGTTTGAACCATTGTCTTATAAATAATGGCACATAACATTGGAGCAGCGTGCTGCACTGCTTCTCACCTTTTATTCAAATAAAATTAGAAAGGCTTCAGTATTACAGTGTTTACACATGCTCAAGTCTTTGTATATGTGCTTTTATCTGTGTTTGTGTGTGCGTGCATGTGCTGATGCCTTTGTGTGTGTGGACTATTGTCTTTGTCTGACTGCTTGTGCCTGTGTCCGTATTCATTGTAGATATGTGAATAGATCAGAGTTTAAGATAATTCTAATTATGGGAGTAAAAAATTCCAGAAGGCAAAATACAGCATGAGAAATGACCCAACTCACCCATTCCTTCAAACAGACTAAGCACAGTTTACACTGTCAGGGACTGCAGCCAACTTATTCATCTCTAGAAACAGGTGAGTAACCACAGATAAGTAGTGAATGGCCTGGCAATTCCAAACTGACACTGATCTAAAATACCAATCTAACATTACAATCTACCTTATTCAACTTTAACTTGCTACATTCCACAGATGACACCCCCATGACCCCAGAAGCATAGGAACAATCATGCCGAAGAGCTGCTGGCCATTTTTGTGTGCACTTATTCTTACAATCTGTATTAATCTGATATTTACCCAGCTCCTTTTAAAGGCGTTGACACAATATTAACTCTTTCAGTGCTTATCTCTATCACATATCTACCCGTCTATGGGCAAATATATTTCAAAAACATTGTATAGTTTTATTGGTTAATTCAAAGGAGTTATTTGTGATCCTGTTAATTCAGTGACAGCAGACTGGTGGGCTTACTGTATCATTGTATTGTGTTGTCCTGCGTTTGGTACCAATTCTGTGGTTTATATTATTAATTCTGCATTTATTTTTTTTTATATCTATGTTCTTCTCACAGAAGCTGTTCTAAAGTATGGAGTTTTGTTTTAAATAGCTTTTCATTTTGACACCTGCCTTCCCATTTGTAAGTTTTGAAGTATGTGAGGTGTTCTTTTTCTTGCATCAGGTAAAAAACAGGACTTATGGTTTGTTGTGGATCCCACAACCGGAGAGAAACAGACCACGCTGACCACAGATATGTCAGAGAACATCTGTCCATCTTCCCCCCTCCTGTACATTGGGCGGACAGGTGAGAGCCATTAAAGCTGATTCCAGGCATCAGCAATTAAGCTATTACACTGTTATGATTCAGGATACTGTGTTGTTTGCTCTGTAAAAGAGGTGATCTGAAAAGAGTTTTCAAGATTTTGAAAGTTTGATCCAGAAAATTGTTCATTACAATAAGGGGTCCAAAACCCAGGGAGACAAATTAAAAGTAGGTTAGGAGTATGAAGGGAAGTCATGTGGAAGTTTTTTTTAATAGGTTGTGTGTTCAGAAGGCAGCTGAATGTGTTCCTGGAAAAAGGGAGGTTTGGGAGACTTCGAAGATAGATACGGGGTGAAACAATTAAAGGACAGGATGGCTAGTCGATTTCCTCTTCTTAGCAATTCTTCTGCTTGCATGGGTAGGATCACGATCGTGTACACAGTAATTAAACACACAAAACATTGTCTGCTGGCTGGAAAATTGGATTCTGTGTACAGATGGGCAGTGCCCTTGGCCTTCCCAAATTTGATTTACCCAAGGAGTTGGCAGAACAGTTATAATTACTAAAGAAATTAATATTTACTTTTATTCAACAATTTGGTAGATTGGCAATTCCAATATAAATAGTGGTGATTTGTTTACTTATAATAAATGATTAGGTCAATTACTTCATTACTGTTTGTGGGAGCTTGTTATGCACAAATTGGTTGCTATTACATTAAGTAACATTACATTACAACAGTGGCTACACCCCAAAAGCACTTAATTAATTATAAAGTGCTTTGATATATCCTGAGACCATGAAAGACAAGGGGTGGGATTTTCTGGCACCACCCACCGCTGGGATCGTCTGGACCCGCCGAAAGTCAGTGGCCTTTTGGCTGGGCTGCCAAATCTCCCGTGGCGAGTCCTGCCACGATGGAGCTGGAAAATCCTGGCCAAGATCTTTTTTTTCACAAGGAAGGAAACTCCAGTGGTTGGAGGACAGGGAAGCTATCTTTAGAATATGCCTCAGCATAATAAAACATTCCCTGTAACATAAAATAAAAACAAAAAACTGCGGATGCTGGAAACCCAAAGCAAAAACAGAATTACCTGGAAAAACTCAGCAGGTCTGGCAGCATCGGCGGAGAAGAAAAGAGTTGACGTTTCGAGTCCTCATAACCCTTCGACAGAACTAAGTAGAAATAGGAAAGGAGTGAAATATAAGCTGGTTTAAGGTGTGTGTATGGGGGGGGTGGGGAGAGGAGTGGTGGGTTGGGTGAGGGGAGAGAAGTGGGGGGGGGGTTTGTGGTTGTAGGGACAAGCAAGCAGTGATAGAAGCAGATCATCAAAAGATGTCACAGACAACAGAACAAAAGAACACATAGGTGTTGAAGTTGGTGATATGTATCTAAACGAATGTGCTAATTAAGAATGGATGGTAGGGCACTCAAGGTATAGCTCTAGTGCGGGTGGGGGGAGCATAAAAGATTTAAAAATATTTAAAAATAATGGAAATAGGTGGGAAAAAGAAAAATCTATATAATTTATTGGAAAAAAAACAAAAGGAAGGGGGAAGAAACAGAAAGGGGGTGGGGATGGAGGAGGGAGGTCAAGACCTAAAGTTGTTGAATTCAGTATTCAGTCCGGAAGGCTGGAAAGTGCCTAGTCGGAAGATGAGGTGTTGTTCCTCCAGTTTGCGTTGGGCTTCATTGGAACAATGCAGCAAGCCAAGGACAGACATGTGGGCAAGAGTGCAGGGTGGAGTGTTGAAATGGCAAGCGACAGGGAGGTTTGGGTCATTCTTGCGGACAGACCGCAGGTGTTCTGCAAAGCGGTCGCCCAGTTTCTGTTTGGTCTCTCCAATGTAGAGGAGACCACATTGGGAGCAACGAATGCAGTAGACTAAGTTGGGGGAAATGCAAGTGAACTGTTGCTCCACTTGAAAGGAGTGTTTGGGCCCTTGGACGGTGAGGAGAGAGGAAGTGAAGGGGCAGGTGTTACATCTTTTGCGTGGGCATGGGGTGGTGCCATAGGTGGGGGTTGAGGAGTAGGGGGTGATGGAGGAGTGGACCAGGGCGTCCCGGAGGGAACGATCCCTACGGAATGCCGACATGGGGGGGGTGCAGGGAAGATGTGTTTGGTAGTGGCATCATGCTGGAGTTGGTGGAAATGACGGAGGATGTTCCTTTGAATGCGGAGGTTGGTGGGGTGATAAGTGAGGACAAGGGGGACCCTATCATGTTTCTGGGAGGGAGGAGAAGGCGTGAGGGCGGATGCGCGGGAGATGGGCCGGACACGGTTGAGGGCCCTGTCAACGACCGTGGGTGGAAAACCTCGGTTGAGGAAGAAGGAGGACATGTCAGAGGAACTGTTTTTGAAGGTAGCATCATCGGAACAGATGCGACGGAGGCGAAGGAACTGAGAGAATGGGATGGAGTCTTTACAGGAAGCGGGGTGTGAGGAGCTGTAGTCAAGGTAGCGGTGGGAGTCGGTAGGCTTGTAATGGGTATTGGTGTACAGTCTATCACCAGAGATTGAGACAGCGAGGTCAAGGAAGGGAAGGCAAGTGTCAGAGATGGACCACGTGAAAATGATGGAGTGGTGGAGACTGGAAGCAAAATTAATACATTTTTCCAAGTCCCGACGAGAGCATGAAGCAGCACCGAAGTAATCATCGATGTACCGGAGAAAGAGTTGTGGAAAGAGTTGTGTGAAAGAGTTTCTCCGGTACTTTGATGATTACTTCGGTGCTGCTTCATGCTCTCGTCGGGACTTGGAAAAATTTATTAATTTTGCTTCCAGTCTCCACCCCTCCATCATTTTCACGTGGTCCATCTCTGACACTTCCCTTCCCTTCCTTGACCTCGCTGTCTCAATCTCTGGTGATAGACTGCACCAATATCCATTACAAGCCTACCGACTCCCACAGCTACCTTGACTACAGCTCCTCACACCCCGCTTCCTGTAAGGACTCCATCCCATTCTCTCAGTTCCTTCACCTCCGTCGCATCTGTTCCGATGATGCTACCTTCAAAAACAGTTCCTCTGACATGTCCTCCTTCTTCCTCAACCGAGGTTTTCCACCCACGGTCGTTGATAGGGCCCTCAACCATGTCCGGCTCATCTCCCGCGCATCCGCCCTCACGCCTTCTCCTCCCTCTCAGAAACATGATAGGGTCCCCCTTGTCCTCACTTATCACCCCACCAACCTCCGCATTCAAAGGATCATCCTCCGCCATTTCCACCAACTCCAGCATGATGCCACTACCAAACACATCTTCCCTTCACCGCCCCCATGTCGGCATTCCGTAGGGATCGTTCCCTCCGGGACACCCTGGCCACTCCTCCATTAGCCCCTACTCCTCAACCCCCACCTATGGCACCACCCCATGCCCACGCAAAAGATGTAACACCTGCCCCTTCACTTCCTCTCTCCTCACCATCCAAGGGCCCAAACACTCCTTTCAAGTGAAGCAACATTTCACTTGCATTTCCCCCAACTTAGTCTACTGCATTCGTTGCTCCCAATGCAGTCTCCTCTACATTGGAGAGACCAAACAGAAACTGGGCGACCGCTTTGCAGAACACCTGCGGTCTGTCCGCAAGAATGACCCAAACCTCCCTGTTGCTTGCCATTTCAACACTCCACCCTGCTCTCTTGCCCACATGTCTGTCCTTGGCTTGCTGCATTGTTCCAGTGAAGCCCAACACAAACTGGAGGAACAACACCTCATCTTCCGACTAGGCACTTTCCAGCCTTACGGACTGAATATTGAATTCAACAACTTTAGGTCTTGACCTCCCTCCTCCATCCCCACCCCCTTTCTGTTTCTTCCCCCTTCCTTTTGTTTTTTTTCCAATAAATTATATAGATTTTTCTTTTTCCCACCTATTTCCATTATTTTTAAATATTTTTAAATCTTTTATGCTCCCCCCACCCCCACTAGAGCTATACCTTGAGTGCCCTACCATCCATTCTTAATTAGCACATTTGTTTGGATACATATCACCAACTTCAGTACCCATGTGTTCTTTTGTTCTGTTGTCTGTGACATCTTTTGATGATCTGCTTCTATCACTGCTTGCTTGTCCCTACAACCACAACGCCCCCCTCCACTTCTCTCCCTCCACTTCTCTCCCACCCCTGCCCCCCCCCAACACACACACACACACACACACACCTTAAACCAGCTTATATTTCACTCCTTTCCTATTTCTACTTAGTTCTGTCGAAGGGTCATGAGGACTCGAAACGTCAACTCTTTTCTTCTCCACCGATGCTGCCAGACCTGCTGAGTTTTTCCAGGTAATTCTGTTTTTGCTTTGGATTCCCTGTAACATGTTGGCCAGTGAAATAGTTAGTTATTATAGTTGTTCTGAGTTGCTATTGCAGTGCACTTAATAGAGGATGGTTGTGACATCTAGTGGCACAAGTAGGGTATTGTGACAGAACTGGACAACCCTCAAAATCCATTTGTTCAACCATTGAAAATTCCACACAATTCTAGGCGACATTGAGTATGATTACAATATTATTGACATCTTAACTTCAAAAACTTAAAGAAAATAACAATGGAATTCAAAATTTCAGGTTGTGATATAAATATAAGTTGTTGTCGTTGTTGTTAAAACCTCCAACTGTCTGTTAGCTTATACAGTGGCCCATATTTTGCTGGTCAGCATTCACTGTCATTGCTCCAATGAAACAAATATGCAACTTTTAGACTTTGCACATTCGCAGTTAAATGCAGAAGCTCAGAGGTTGCTGTCAGTAATTCTATGCTTCTCCGTGGTTTGTGCTGCTGAAATTCCCGCAGATTTTAATGAGTAGAAATCACTGCACTGATGAGAACTTCCCCTTCAATGCTGATATAAAATGTTTAAAAACCCATCCAAAAGTTACATCTTGCTGTTGAGGTGTGACTGGATTTTCTACTGATATACTAATTCATAAGAATCTCTCTGGCCCTGGGAAACTAATTTTTTATTTATGTAATGTTAAATTTTACATTCTGATAATTCCAAGTTTTTTAATACAGGTACAGTCTCTCAAAACCAGCAACCTCGGGACCGAGTCCATGTCAGATTTCAAAGCTGCCAGAATAAAATATTGGAGCCCCTTAATTCAGTGAATAGGGGACACATAAAAACCAAATGATATGATTGTAGAGCACTTTAGGCTAATGGCCATGCCTCTGCTAATATCAATTCACTTCTCCATGCATTTGATTTCATGACTTTTTTATTCATTTATGGGATGTGGGCGTCACTGCCTAGGCCAGCATTTATTGCCCATTCCTAATTGCCCTTGAGAAAGTAGTGGTGAGCTTCTTTCTTGAATTGCTGTAGTCCATGTGGTGTAGCTCCACCCACAGTGCTGTTACGATGGGAGGTTCAGGATTTTGACTCAGGAACAGTGAGATAGTTCCAAGTCAGGATGGTGTGTGGCTTGGAGGGGAACTTGCAGGTGGTGGTGTTCCCATGCATCTGCTGCCCTTGTCCTTCTAGGTGGCAGAGGTGTTGTTGAAGGAGCCTTGGTGAGTTGCTGCAGTGCATCTTGTAGACGGTAAACATTGCTGCCACTGTGCATTGGTAGTGGAGAAAGTGCATGTTAATGGATGGGGTGTCAATCAAGTGGGCTGCTTTGTCCTGGATGGTGTCAAGCTTCTTGAGTGTTGTTAGAACTGCACTCATCCAGGCAAGAGGAGAGTATTCCATCACACTCCTGACTTATGCCTTGTAGATGATGGGCAGGCTTTGGGGAGTCAGGAGGTGAGTTACTCACCGTAGAAGTCTTATCCTCTTATCCTCTGACCCGCCCTTGTAGCCACAGTCTTTATATGGCTAGTCCAGTTCATTTCTAGTCAATGGTAACCCCCAGGATGTTGATAGTGGGAGATTCAGCGATGGTAACGCCATTGAAAGGCAATGGTTAAAATCTCTTGTTGGCAATGGTCATTGTCTGGCACTTGTGTTGTGTGAATGTTACTTGCCACTTGTCAGCCCAAGTCTGGATATTGTCCAGGTCATGCTGCATTTGGACATGGACTGCTTCAGTATCTGGGGAGTCACGAATGGTGCTGAACATTGTGCAATCATCAGCAAACATCCCTACTTCTGACCTTATGATGGAAGGAAGGTCATTGATGAAGCAGCTGAAGGCCTGGGAGATTATCCCGAGGAGCTCCTGCAGTGATATCCTAGAACTGAGATGATTGACCCCCAACAACCGTAACCATCTTCCTTTGACACCCACTTTTTCTGCGGCTCCTTGATGCCACACTGGGTCAAATGTTACCTTGATGTCAAGGGCAGTCACTCTGACCTCAGCTCTGGAGTTCAGCTCTTTTATTCATGTTTGAACCAAGGCTGTAATGAGGTTGGGAGCTGAGTGACCCTGGCAGAACCCAAACTGAGTATCAGTGAGCAGGTTATTGGTAAGCAAGTACCACTTGATAGCACTGTTGATGACCCTTCCATTGCTTTACTGATGATGAAATAGACTGATGGGGTGGTAATTGGATGGATTGGATTTGTCCTGCTTTTTGTGTACAGAACACACCTGGGCTATATTCTACATTGCTGGGTAGATGCCAGTATTATAGCTGTACTGGAGCAGCTTGGTTAGGTGCGGCAAGTTCTCAAGCACAAGGCTTCAGTATTATTGCCGGAATATTGTCAGGGCCCATAGCTTTTGCAGTATCCAGTGCCTTCAGCAGTTTCTTGATATCACGTGGAGTGGATCGAATTGACTGAAGACTGGCATCTGTGATGTTGGGACCTCCAGAGGAGGCCAGGATGGATCATCCATTCGGCACTTCTGGCTGAAGAATGTTGCAACTGCCCTCCTTCACTCTTCATTGAAAAAGGGTTGATCCCCTGGCTTGGTGGTATGGTAGAGTGAGGTATATGCCAGGCCATGAGGTTACAGATTGTAGTTGAGTACAGTTCTGCTGCTACTGATGGCCCAGAGCACCTCATATTTGCCCGGTCTTGAGTTGTTACATCTGTTTGAAATCTATCGCATTTAGCGTGGTGGTAGTACCACATAACATAATGGAGGATATCCTCAGTGTGAAGACAAGACTTCATCTCCACAAGCACATTGTGCTGGTCACTCCTACCGATACTGTCATGGACAGACATACCTGGGGCAGGCAGGTTGATGAGGATCAGGTCAAGTATGTTTTTCCCTCTCGTTGGTTCCCTACCTCCTGCCGCAGACCCAGTCTAGCAGCAATGATCTTTAGGACTCAGCCAGCTCGGTCAGTAGTGGTGCCACCAAGCCACTCTTGGTGATGGACATTGAAGTCCCCCCACCCAGAGTACATTCTGCGCCCTTGCCACCCTCAGTGCTTCCTCCAAGTGACGTTCAACATGGAGGAGCACTGATTCATTAGCTGAGTGGAGGTGGGGGCAGTACATGGTGATCAGCAGGAGGTTTCCTTGTCCATGTTTGACCTGATTCCATGAGACTTCATGAGGTCCAGAGTTGATGTTGAGGACTCCCAGGGCAACACCCTCCCAATTATATACCACAGTGCCTCACCTCTGCTGGATCTGTCCTGCCGGTCGGACAGGACACACCCAGGTATGGTGATGGTGGTGTCTGGGACCTTGTTTGTAAGGTATGATTCCATTGCTTAATTAGTCTGTGAGACAGCTCTCTCAATTTTGGCACTGGCCTCCAAATATTATTAAGGAGGACATTGCAGGGTCGCCAGGGCTCAGTTTGCCATTGTCGTTTCCGGTGCCTAGGTCTGTGTGGGTGGTCTGTCTGGTTTCATTCCTTGTTTACTTTTTAGCAGTTTTTAGCAACTGAGTGGCTTGCTTGGCCATTTCAGAGGGCATTTAAGAGTCAACCTTATTGCTGTGGGTCAGGAGTCACATGTAGGGCAGACCAGGTAAGGATGGCAGTGTTTCCTTACTGACAATCGACAGTGGTTTCATGGTCATCATTAGACTTTTAATTCCAGATTTTTGTTGATTGAATTTAAAGTTCACCATCTGCCATGGTGGGATTGGAACCCAGAGTTAATGGGTCTCTGGAATACTAGCCCAGTGACAATACCATTACGCCTCCTCCACTTCCTTTCATCAGCTTACCCAGTTTAAGTGAGAAAAGATAATCAAACTGAAATGATATTAAAAAGAGCTCAGACCTGCTGAGTTTTTACAGGTATTTTTATTTTTGTTTTGGATTTCCAGCATCTGTAGCTTTTTGCTTTTAAAAAGAGACATAACTGAAAACTATTAGAGTTTTATAATTCCATTCGAGATTGTAACTCTTTTGAGTCAAGCAATTAAACTAAATCAACAAAATAATGGATAAAGCAATCACAACCTCTAAGTCAGGTCAGCTGTAAAACCAAGGACAAAGTTTAAAGGAAACTTACAAACATTAAACCAAAATTGTAACTCTTTCGAGTACAAACACGTTTCCATCTGTTCCTATTCAGATGAAGTTACATTGTTTCATAGTTTGCCATTGTGAGATTTGAACTCTTGAGCTTGGGGTTACAAACCCAGTACCATAACCACTTGGCTATTTAGGCCAAGCTAAACCAAAATTGTAACTCTTTCGAGTACAAACACGTTTCCATCTGTTTCAGATGAAGTTACATTGTTTCATAGTTTGCCATTGTGAGATTTGAACTCTTGATCTTGGGATTACAAGCCCAGTACCATAACCACTTGGCTATTTAGGCCAAGCTAAACCAAAATTGTAACTCTTTCGAGTACAAAGCCGTTTCCATTTGTTTCAGATGAAGTTACGTTGTTTCATAGTTTGCCATTGTGAGATTTGAACTCTTAATCGTGGGGTTACAAACCCAGTACCTTGACCACTTGGCTATTTAGGCCAAGCCCTACATTGTTTCATAGTTTACCATTGTGAGATTTGAATTCTTGATCTTGGGGTTACAAGCCCAGTACCATAACCACTTGGCTATTTAGGCCAAGCTATAGAATACGCTGTAACTCTTTTGAGTACAAACATGTTTCCATCTGTTTTTCAGATGAAGTTACATTATTTCATAGTTTGCCATTGTGAGATTTGAACTCTTGATCTTGGGGTTACAAGCCCAGTGCCATAACCACGGCTATTTAGGCCAAGCTAAAACTGGCTGATATCATAGTTTTGCCATAGTAAGAGTTGAACTCTTGCTCTTGGGGTTATAAGTCCAGTACCATAACCACTTGGCTATTTAGGCCAAGCTAAACCAAAATTGTACAAGCATTCATTAATGCTCTCTTTGAATTGACTTGGTCCAGCTGCAAGAAGGCAATCAATGCCTATGGTACTTAAAGGCCTTTGGGAATCAATCACAATGTTTGAATTTAAGCATGTGCTCTTCTATTTGGGTTGTCTTTAAATGACATCAAAACTCAATATTTTAGCAAGAATAGACATATGTCCCGATCCAAGTACAATATATAGCTAAAAATGTATAGCTCATTGGATTCTGCAAAGGTCTTTTTGTTCTTCCTGGGTAAATTCAACCATCTCAACCCCATTTCCGACCACTCAAAGCAGCAACTCCCTGAACTTTTCCAAGCTGGGTTGGGTGGATTGAAGAGTTGTTAAACTATTCAAAACGATAGGCGCATGAACCGGATACACCACGCCAATGCAACAACTCCTTTAACAAGCCAGTAAGTTTTTTCACTCATTTAAAATCCCTGCGTGGCCTGCTTAAAAAAATGTCAATTTTTCAGCCACTGCCAGTTTTCGGTAGCCAGATTTGAGGTACTGTACCTGTATAACAATGTTTTAAAGTTTGTTTATGACATTTCAGCTTTCAGTGTATGCCCCATTTATTTATTTCACTCTCTAAAATTTAAGTAAAAAGTGATAGGATAATTGCTGCATTTTATTCCTGGTTTGTGTGAATACTTTAGTATGATTGGCTGCATTCGCTGCTTGATAACATCATTGTTGTGGAATGTGTGGAGATCCGCTTGACTTGGTGCCCAATTCAAACTAGCATCAGGGAAAGTGAAACCCACGCCGCAGAGATCACTGGATCTTTGTGCGCAGCTTTCTTCAAGGTCAGTGGTGAGTACGGGTGCTTGCCCACTGATTGCAAAATCAAGGCCCACATGTGCTGGTTGAGTTATTTTTATATTTTCAGTGAATGTTGTTGCTGTATGGCAGATAGCAGTGGATATATTGTGTAATGGAGTATATGTGTAAGGACAGTTTTGACTAGAAACTTCAGATAGATCCCATCATTTGAATTGTAATGGCAGGGAGCAGTCATTCATTGTATTTGAGCTGACATTTATTCCTGCAGATGAAAGTCTAAAATTCCACCAGCAGCATTGAATTTTCTGTAACATTCCTTGACTTATATTGAAAAAAAAAAATTCTGAAGCTATATATTGAGTATTTTTCCATTTCGCATCTTAACAGAGTATATGATCACCATGTATGACACCAAAACTCGCGAACTCTACTGGAATGCTACCTACTACGACTATTCTGCTCCTTTATGCAGCGAGAACACGGACTACAGTAAGTTTTGCAATAAGAAACTTTAAAAACTTTTTTCAGGAGGTCACTGCTGGTAAAACCTTTTGAACATTGTAATTGAAGTCCACTTCCTGAGTGAAATTTTAGCTTCTCATTTGTTGAAATCACCATCAGGAGGGTGAAATTGATGCAGTCTCCATGTTTCTGATTTGTGCAGAAATGGCTCATTTTGCATCAAACGGGGATGGTTTGGTGGTGACTGTAGACAGAGAGTCAGGTAACGTCCTTTGGATGCAGAACTATGGCTCCCCTGTGGTGGGGATGTTCATTTGGCAACAGGACAGCCTGCACCGGATACCACATCTCAACATTGCCATGGAAACTCTACGGTACCTCACCTTTAACTCTCAAGACATCCGAATGATAAAATGGAAGTACCAGTTTCCAAAAGAACCCTCCACCACAAAGACTCAACTAGTGTAAGTTGATCCTTTTTTAATCCCAATGTAATTCCCAAATGCATAATGGATACCAAGGAATTGTACTCCAAACTAATATTGCAGCTTTATTAATTGAACTGTTCAGAGTTTACTTTCCAACTTGTGAAGCTGTATTTAAGACCACCATTATGATGCAAGGCTTTGTCTCTCCCAGACACAGCTTTTCAAAGACTAATGAAACTACATAGTAAAACATCCTAGAGCACTTTATAGGAACGTTATCAAATAAACATTGACACTGAGCTAAAAACAAGATATTAAGAGGGATGAATAAGAGCTTTGACTATAGAGGCATGTTTGAAAGAGAGTCAGGAAAAGATGTGGAGAGACACGGCAGCTTAGGAAGAAAATTTGCAGAGTTTATGACTTAGGCAGCTGAAGGCACAGCTACCAATAGTGAGGTGATTGGAGTGGGGAATTTGCAAGAGGCCACAGCTGGGAGAACTCAGAGTTGTCAAGGAGCTGGAGGATGTTACAAAGAAAGGGACGGGCGAGGTTGTGGAGGATTTACACATGAGAATGGGAAGTTTACAATTGAGGCATAATGGAGCAGGAGGCTTAATGGAGCAGGAGTCAATTTAGGTCAACGCGCGCAAAGGTGAAAGGTGAACAGGGCTTTATGCGGGTTAGAATACAGGCAGTAGAACTATGGATGAGCTCAGGCATATAGAGGGTGGAAGATGGGAGACTGGTCAGAAATAAATAGATTCTACTAATTTTGTTATAGTTCTTCTGAATTGTACAAACCTCCAATTCCATAATTCTGGAAAGGCTGAATGGAATTAGGAAGAAGTATTGTCATTAATCCATACCTGAACTATTTTGTTAATAACTCAATCACTAAGCTCACAATGCTGCTCAATATATTTAACGTGCTTCATGCCACAATCAGTGAGCCCCAGTAATAGATCACAACATTGAAATCACTGCAGGTTTTCCTTATTGTTTCTTATGTATATTGTTTAACTTCTATGTCAAGAGTTTTATTGTGTGAACTTATGTCAACAGCAGCCATCAATGACCTTGACACAGCATGACAGTTAAAGCAGAGAAATTCTATGACCAGTATTAGAATCTATTTCTCGTAAAACCGTAAGAAGTGAACATGTGTGATTTTCCATTGGGTAGAGAGGCTGTGTATTTGAATCTTTGTCCTCTTGTTACAGTCCCACTCTTTATGTCGGGAAACATGCATCTGCCTTCTATGCCTCAACATCACTTGTCCATGAAGGTGTCGCTATAGTGGTAAGTAGATAACTCCATGATGGTCAATGCCCCATCGTTGTGAAGTTACTTGCTCCAGACTGATTGAGATTAGCAGCACTGGAACGCAACAGTGAGTTGCTGAAAAATGTGTAAATGTCAACAGGAAACTTTTTTCACTTAGGAAATAAAGTACTTTCCTTATCTTCTATTGATTTACTCAGCTTCAGAGAATGCTTCATGGGTATTTGTTTTCATCTTAATAAAAAAACAACTTCCTGTCTTTTTTCTCAGCCTCGTGGAATCACTATTGCCCGTGTTGATGGCCCCACGACCGATGATGTCACTGTGCGAGAGGGAGATGCATGTGAAAGAATTCCAAGCACTCATGTCAAATATCCACAGGGGAATATCTTATCATCTGGTAATGCCAAGAATCAATGGTTGTTCATAGGTATGTAAATAACCTCTCAGTTGTTGTAATGACCGGGAAACTCATGACCTTTGACCACAGATTACATCTTAATCAAAAAAACAGAAGTCCTACACAGGTGCACTAGCACCCTCATTAGTGATAATGGGCAGAACTTTCTGCCTACAGGGCGGGCAGGCCTGACCCAATCTCCAGTGGGTGGGGAGCCGATCCCCGCCGAAGAAGCAGACCCTGCTGCCATTTTAAGTGGGCGGGCCAATTAAGGCCCACCCAGTGTGACGCCCAGCAGGAAGCGCTATGCACTTTCTGTGCGGGCGAGGAGGGGATTCCCCAAATGCCAGAGTGTGCTGTTTCGCGCATGTGCACAAAAGAGCGCACATCTCCCTAAGGCTAAGTGCTGCCTCAGGGAGATTGCTGACAGCTGTATAAACATTAAAAATAGAAAAAAAAATCCTTAACATGTCCCCCTCATGTGACAATGTCACAAGAGATGGGACATGTTAAAAAATTTCATTAAAACTTTATTCAACTTTTTAAATCCCTGCATGAAATCTCATCCCACTGGGGATCCTGGCCTGCCCGCCAACCTTAAAGTTTAAATGACCCTGTCAATGGCCTCAATTGGCCATTGACAGGTCGGCGGACCCGCAGCTGATTTTGCTGTGGGCCTGCCTTCCTGAAGATTTAAATGGGGTGGACCCCCGACGTCATCCTGCGTCATTTTGCACGTCGCCGAGTGGGCTCCGCCCCCTGTTCGCCGACAGCAAAATTCAGCCCTGCGTGTGGATTCTTCTACACTGCTAATTTCTGCACCCAGTGAGTTCCAAATCACAATTGGCCATGCGGTGAGCATATGGGAGCTAATACCTTTGAAAGCAGCGAAGTGTCAGCTCAAACTCCTGCTGTGGGATTCCAAGTTTACAACCCTTCTGACTTAGAAATGAGAGTACTTCCAACTGACCCATGCTGATATACTTTCATTTAAGGCTTCCATTAAAATAACAGTCAGTGTAACAAATACATTAGGTGCCACAGATATTAGAATAGAGTGAAAGCAAAATGACAAGATCTTTAGAACGACAATGATTGGCTTCCAGTTTAGTAGTAGGACTGTTCAAGACGCTGTGAGATCTCTCTTTTTTAAAGATGGTTTACTGCACTTCCTCATCTGAAAAAATACACTCCCTCCATCCTTATTGACAAAAATTTGTTCACCTTTATGTAGTACTTACCCCACAATGAATTGGTGTGAAATGCAATGATGGTGAGTTGGGTGCAGATCAGTCATGTTCAAATTGTATGGCAGAGCATTCTCGAGGGCTGACTGTCTTCTATTTCTGTAAACTAGGTACATACACTTGCAGTCATATGTGAAATGGGCATATGGCAGGCAATGAATGGATAGCTTGTAGTTTCTGTGATGTACAACTATCTGTTAAAGCTTTATATATAGTGCTATCTTGTACATTAAGCTTTAATTTAGAATAGTGATAGAGACCTTTTCTTTCCAAGAATCGAGCAACCTATTTGATTTTTATTATTTGAAGGACACCATGAGCTTCCACCAGTAGCGCACACCACAATATTGAGGGCATTTCCAGATCCACTGAAGAAGAATGATGAGGCTGTCATCACTACAAAGACTAATACCAGGACTCTTGATGAAGTATGTTGCAAGCAATTCACTTTAATTTCTATGCTGATTTGTACCAATCCTCTTTTTTGTCTCTCTTGCATATTGAATCCCGAAAACAAGGAAATGTAATCCATAATCTGCTGAATATAACAAACATTGTTACGAAATTGCGTAACAACTGCTTGCGCTTATATAATGTCTTTAAGGATTGGGTTTTTTGAAGATGTGCCTGAAGTAATGGACACAGGAATGTCTATGGACGTTATTTATATGGACTTCCAGAAGGCATTCGATAGCCTCATAGGAGACTATTAGCTAAAGTTGAAGCTATTGGAATATTGACCTCATTAGGAAATTGACTAAGTGGCAGGCAAAAGAGAATAGGTATAATGGGCAGATACTCTAATTGGCAGAATGTGACTGGGGGTGCCTCAAAAGGATCTGTGTTGAGACCTCAACTATTCACTGTGCTCATTAATAACTTAGATGATGGGATAGAAAGCCAAATTTGCTGATCTCACAAAGATAAGCTGTATGGAAAGCAGTGTAGATGGAAGTGTAAAATTACAAAGAAATATCAATAGATTAAGTGAATGAGCAAAGCTGTGGCTAATTAATTTCAAAGTAAGTAAGTGTGAGGTCATCCACTTTGGACCTAAAAGGATAGAACAAGGTACTTTCTAAATCGTGAGAAGTTAGAAACAGTGATGGTCCAAAGACACTTGATAGTCCAGGTACACAGATCATAAAAATGTCATGAGAAGGTACAGGAAATAATCGAAAAAGGCTAATGGAATACTGGCCTTTACATCTAGAGGACTAGAATACAAGGAGGTAGAAATAATGACTCAGCTATACAAAGTCATGATTAGTCCGCACCAGAAGTAATGTGAGCAATTTTGAGCACCACACTTTGGGAAAGATGTATGGACCTTGGAGGAAATGCAGCATAGATTTACTAGAATGAAACTTAGACTCCAAGAGGTAAGCTACGAGGAGTGATTAAACAAACTAGGGTTGCATTCCCTGGAATTTAGATGGTTTAGGGGTGACTTACTCAATATTTTCAAGATATTAAGGAGAACAGATAAAGGAAATTGGGAGAAACTATTCCTGCTGGTTGGGGAGTCTAGGACAAGGGGATGTAGTCAAAAAATAAGAAGCAGACCTTTCAGGAGTGAAATTAGGAAACAGTTCTTTGTACAAAGCATGGTAGAAGTTTGGAACTGTCTTCCATAAACAGCAATTGATACTAGATCAATTAATTTTCAAACTAAGTTTGATATATTTTTGTCAACCAAACGTATTAAAAGATATACGGCAAAGATGGCTATATGGAGTTTGGTCACAGATAAGCCATGATCTCATTGAATGGTAGAACAGGCTTAAGTGCTAAATGGCCTACCCCTGTTCCAATGTTCTTATCATTGTAAAGTATCCCAAGGCTCTTCACAACGATAACAATCAAAATTTGACAGTAAGCCACACAAGAATATATTAAGACAGATGACCAAAAGCTTGGCCCAGATGTTGAGGAGCTCAGATATTTCAGAATGTTGTAGGGAGGAGAAAGGCCATGAAAATAAGGGTGAGAATTTTAAATTTGAACCATTGCTGGGAGCCAGTGTAGGTCAATGAGCGCAGCGATGTGGGTGAACAGGACTTGGTGCGAGTTAGGATATAGGCAGCAGATTTTTGCATGAGTTCAAGTTTATAGAGGGTTGAAGATAGAAAGCCAGCTAGAAGTGCATTGAAATAATCAAATCTAGGGGCAACAAAGATGTGGATAAGGCATGGAAGACCAAGATATTAGAAAAGGTTCCAATTTGCTGTAATTTCTATTTCTGCAGTATTTTTTACTCGTGTTCACTGCAACAGTTTCTATAGGAATGCCTATGTCTGCTTCGAAGTAAAACCAATCTCAAACCTGAACTGACTTGGATAACTTCCTCCAACGCAAACTGGAGGAACAACACCTCATCTTCCGACTAGGGACTTTACAGCCTTCCGGACTGAATATTGAATTCAACAACTTTAGGTCGTAAGCTCCCTCCCCCATCCCCACCCCCTTTCTGTTTCCCCCTTCCCTTTTTTTTCCAATAAATTATAAAGATTTTCCTTTTCCCACCTATTTCCATTATATAAAAAAAGCCCCACTAGAGCTATACCTTGAGTGCCCTACCATCCATTCTTAATTAGCACATTCGTTTAGATAATATCACCAACTTTAATTTTAACACCTATGTGTTCTATTGTACTATTGTCGTTGACATCTTTTGATGATCTGCTTCTATCACTGCTTGTTTGTCCCTACAACCACACCCCACCCCCCCCTCCCCCCACCTCTTTGTCTCTCTATCTCTCCGCCCCCGACACACACAACTTAAACCAGCTTATATTTCAACTCTTTCTTGGACTCGAATGCAAGTTCTGTCGAAGGGTCATGAGGACTCGAAACGTCAACTCTTTTCTTCACCGTCGATGCTGCCAGACCTGCTGAGTTTTTCCAGGTAATTCTGTTTTTGTTTTGGATAACTTGCTTCACGGTTAACAATTGTTGAACCGCTGGGAAACACACTAGAAATAGTTTGGGATGCCCACTCTTCACTTATGACCTCTCTGATATGTAGAAAAGCAACAAAATAGCAGCCGATATATTTCAGACTAAACTACAAATTACTTTTATTGGTAGACATAACTTTATATGGAAGCATATATAATTTTTTTAAAAATAAATTAATTCTTGCCTTTCCTTTAGTTTTTGATGCAGTCTGAGCAGATGCAATCGAAAACACTTGATGAAAGTTATCGGATGACCAGTGAAGTGAAGCAGGAGACTGCAAGCGAGGTTGTGCCTGAATTGGAAAACCAGGACATCCTGACTGTGGCCGTATTCACTGTGCTAGTAGGAGGATGGGTGGTGTTTCTAATTATGTATCCAAAAGTAAGTTATTTTGAGTACACAGAGTTTTATGTTATGCACCATTATCCTGATGTAACAGTGATCCCCAACTTCCAGGCATTGGTCTAGTGTTACACTGACCCCGACCCCCAGCTCTTCTCCATTAACCTGGTGAACACCACCATTGTTGCCCACTGCACGTTCACACACACACACACACCCCCCCCACCCCTTGTCAATAACCTGGTGTTACAGTGAACTCACCATGCAACTCCCCTTCATTACATGGTGCTACAATGAGACTGATCTGGAGCTGTACTACCCATGCTAACCCTGAGATATAATGTTTTTGCCTTGTTTAGTCTGGTGGGCTTGGAGAAAGATTCAGAGTTTGCACCTTTTTAATTGTGGACATTTGCCTCAGGATTCAATCTGTCTACACTCTGATGTACTGTTATGAAAGTTTCACTGCCTGTTTTTAGCGTTCACTTCCATCTTTTCTGTGGCAGAAAATGCACCAACAGCAGAAACTACAGCAGCAACAGCTGGAACAACACCTGGAAGAGAAATTCCAGCTTCTTCAGCAGCAGCCCCCACAATCTGCCAACCAACTCAGGACAGAGTCTCCAGAATTCTCAAAAGATGCAGCTCAGGCCTCCCAAAAAGATCCCCAGGGATCCAACTCTTCAGCTCAAGACAGGAGTAACCAATCCTCAGAGCAGCCTCATGATTACAGTTTGCACAACGGCACTGCCTGTTATGATAAAGTAGTTGCTGGTTAGTATTTGAGCTTTTTGCAAGTTTAGGAATTTTGATTTCTTTTTTTAATTTGGAAAGTGAATGAAGTAACAGATTGCAATGTGCCATTTCATCAAGGTTGAAAAATCAGAAAGTGCTGGAATTGTAGCGGTGGCTAGGCAGATTTCCAATACATACCTAGAACTGACTGTGACAATAGAGATTAAATGCCTAGCAACCTTATTTGACACCCACGTCTGTCTTTAAAGTAGGTCATTTCTATTTTAAATAGGTTTATGCCTCAATTAAAATAGCCGAGAAAAAAATGTCTCATTATTGAGAGAAGCTTTTGTACGCTAGTTATGGAAACGGTAATTTCTAGACTACAGGCCGGGATTTTCCGGCCCAACCTGCTGCTAGGATCTTCCGGTCTCGCTGAAAACCAATGGACTTTTGGCTAGTCCGCTGCGTCCCCCGCAGCATGTCCTGCCACGGCAGGGCCGAAAATCCCGGCCGTAGTCTTCTTTCATTTTACCTTTGTCTCTGTCTAATTGTACCTGTTCAGCCTCATTGCACTATTTTCTTACACCTTTTTCCTCTTGTCTGTTTGCCTTTCTTACTGTATGTATACACCATCCCAGACATTGAAAGTTGATATGTGTGTTCAAGTATGATTTTCTCTCTCTGATTTAATATACCACTCTCTTTGTTATTTTGTTCATCTTGCTACCTCCCATTTAGAGAGACTATAAGAAATAATTTTCAACATCAGCGGGAATGGAAAACTGGTGGTAGTCGATGTGCAACCTTGCCTGAAGTAAGGCACATTGTGTAATTGGCAGCCCACCCACTACTGTCAGGTTTGATAGTTTTTCCTGTGGGTGAATCTTGACAAGGCAGAGTTACACCGTGAAGCAGTTCCTTTTAATTCCTCCTTTGTTCAGCTGTGGATGTTCTGCTCTTGTTTAACTGATCAGGAATAGAGGTCTGAAATAAAGAGTCCTAAAAGGTATGAACATAATGGGGTGAATTTTCATCTTGGAGGCAGGTGATCTCCTGATGTCACAATCCCACCTCCTGACTGGCTGTGTCGACCCACGCTATTTTCATGGTGGGAGCCAGGAACGGGCTGGAGTTGGGCCTGCCTCCATCAGGAGATGGGCCGATGCTGAGGCTACCAGGTTAAAAGGCCTGCCTCCATTCGCTGAGATATCTGCCCAGTTGAGGCCCAATAACCCTCATCCCTTTATCCATCCATACCGCCCCCATTCCCCTTACTCACCCCACCCCATTGCCCATCTATACCCCCGCACACCCCCCCACCCCCCAAACCTATTTACCCGGTATCCACTATAAACAGAACTATAATGACATTGGGAAGTCTTTGAGAATCTCATAAATCTCTCAAATAAACAAACATTACTTGTAATTTACTTTAAAAACCATAATCCATTATCGCTCATATATCTGTCAAATTAAACAAACTTATATTCCTTTGATAGCTGTATCAACACACCTTCAAAAAATTCTCTGATCTGCTCTAGTTTTTATCTAACAAACTGATTCACTGATCTGTTCTTGAGCTCAGTGTTTAAGCGAGCAGCTGAAATCTCAATGATGAACTAAGAATCGTTTGAGCGTGTTCCCTCTTTTTGCACCTTCTCCAAAAATATTTGTAACAATGATCTTCAACTGATACATGGTTCCCGCTGATGCTTGAGAGATTGGTGGAATTATGTCTTCTCTTTTGCTTTAGAGACTGGAACCAACTTGGTTATAACTGGAAAGATTTCCTTCAACCCAAAAGATGTGCTAGGTCATGGAGCCGAGGGAACATTTGTATTCCGGTAAGACAAGGGAAGCCCTGTTTAGAAAACAATGCAGCTGCTATTGAGAAAGTAGCCTGGACGCCAGTATCAAAAATGAAACCCCTAGTTGCAGTGAACTCCAAAATCAAGAATTTAAAAGTGATTGTTCCAGGATATGTATTGAAGCACTAACATGCTTCACCACCTGGTGCTGGGATATAAGTTCATGCTCTGATACATTGATCTTCAGATGCTTAGTGGAGATTGAATTCTGCCCCACATGGGGTGCATCCTCCTGCACCTCCTCACAGGCAGTTCCACAAAATGACATTAGTGAATGCTTGCTTGGAAGGGAACAGAATACAGGAGGAAGCCATTCAATCCCTTGAGGCTCTTTTGCCGTTAAATTAGATCATGACTGATCTATACCTTAACTCCACCTTAGTTCCGTAACCCTTAATATCCTTGCCTAACAAAAATATATTAATCTCAGTTTAGAAAATTTCAATTGAATCTCCAGCCTCAATAGCTTTTTGCCGAAGAGAACTTCAGATTTCCACTACCCTTTGTGTGAAGAAGGACTTCCTGATATCAATGTATGAGATGTAGACCCTTTATCAGAGGTGTAACACAGGGTCTCAGATTGAAATATTTACCTGTCTTTTTGAACTCTCAGACTTGCTGTTATTCTAAACACTGTGTCTCCTGCCAATGCGATATGGCTGTCTGCACATACGCACTGGTCCACACAAACGTCACTCTGCTATGCCCAAAAGATGGGTTTTGTGGGCAGGAGATGTATGCAGGTTTTAATGTCTTAAGCTTTTAAGTATTTTATAACTACAGATGAATGGCAGAAAATTTATTAAATAATTACATTTCCACCAACGTTTAAACAGCATGACAGGACCAGCTCCCCTTCCTAATATTTTAATTATATTGAATAATTGTCAAACAGCCATCATTAACAATTAACAAAAGAGACAAGAAAGATATTGCTGATGTTGCAACTCAGAAACAGAAAACTCTGGAGGCATTCAGCGCAAGATGCTGCTTGAATGTCTCCAAGACTTTCTGTTAGTTTGCTGCTTTAAGCTATCCATTTTGGGTGGAATTTTATGGCCCCTCCCACCGGCAGGATCTTCCATTCCTGCCCAAGTCAATGGAGTTTTGAACAGCTCGCCACATTTTACAGCCCCGCCCCACTGTGATGGGGCCCTAAAATTTCACCCCTTACCTCTGCATTAAAATGGTGCAAAAGTTTTTTTTCTTTAACACTGAGTGAATTTCAATCTAGCAGGGTCAGATCTATGAAAGCCTGTTCTGCTGCCAGACTTATACAATATGCTCATGGCTGCACGAGGCTGTAAAACAGTAAACGTGGCAGAGAAACGGTAGAACTGCACATGCCCGACGTTGGCAGCAAATGCAGACGTTTGTCAACACTTGTGTCTCCTGCTAATGCAAGATGGTCACCAATTCGCATCTGCACATACGCACAGGTCCGCTTATGCACAGAAATCCCATAACATCACAGCTGGAGCCTGCAGTCTGAAACTCAGGGTGGTGGAACGGGGAGGGAATGATTTGTAGACGGTGAAATAAATTTTTTTCCTCATGGGCTATTACTGCAGTCATGTTGGTGAGTGTTTCTAAATTCTGTCGCATTATCCCAATAAACCTAGTGGTTTGTACGTTGCTGAGAGTGTTAGATGAGGCAATATAGTTTAACACTCACCGCAACATACAATCCACTTACATTACTGGGATAGTAAGACAGAGTTTAGAATTGCACAGCAACATGACTACAGTAAAATATCCCACAAGGAAAAGATTTTAGTTTCCCGCCTGCAAATCCTTCCCTTCTCACCCCTCTAAAATTAGTTTCCAAAATCGCTCACTGTAAGCCCAGGTTAGAAATTCACAATATTCTGTCTTCCTGCTGCCAGGGCCAGTGATGACTGCGCACGTGCCCTGCTACAAATTATCCCATATAGATAAGGTGGCCATTAACCCGGGCCTATCATCAGCATACAACTATGCGTGCACGATGTTGACAGCAAATGCAGCCGTTTCTCAGTTGTTCACTCACTGTGTCCCTTGCCAACAATGGAAAACAGATGCACAAATTTTAATTGCCACTCAGAATTTGAGGTTAGATAAAACATGATCTATATATTTAGTATTCTCATTGTATTTTTTAAAAATTGATGCAAGTTTTTTGTGTTCCTAACTTGGGCATATTTGAATCATTCAGGTACAGAGCACCGAGAAAAACTGGATAAGGAGGATTACAAACCCAGAAGGGAACCAGTCAATTTCCCAACCTATTTTTAATCTTTGTGGCTGTGTCCAGGTGTTTCAGTAGCTTCAGAAGCAGGAACATGAAAATCTGCTCTATTGGAGCAGTCTCCAGCCTCTATGTACATGCAGCTTGTTTGAAATGGGTGCATGCCATAGAAAAATATAAGCTAAAGGAAATTACCTAGGTGAAAATGAGTATTGTATTTTGTTCTGAATAATATAGCCCCTTCTGGTTCTAAAATCCTAAAAAAAAGGGGAAACTTGAGAGGATAAATATCACACTGACTTTGGGGGAATGAGTAAAGTTCTGATCTCTGTCGCTTACAATGATGTCAAAGAGTGAAGCAGTACAACTGCCCATACACCTCATTGGCAGCAAATACAGCCTATTCTAAAACATTTTCTATTTTTAAGTTACTGATTTACAAGATTTTTTTAACCCCTCAAGTTTACAGTAAGTATCTGTTCTACCCTCCATAAACTTGAGGCCATTCAAAACTACTGCCCATCTTCTAACTTGAATCAAGTCCCATTCACTTATCATCCTTGTGCTCGCTAATGTACATTGGTTCCTAGTCAAGCAACATCTTGATTTTAAAATTCTCAACCTTGTTTTCAAGTTCCTTCATGGCCTCATCCTTCCCTATCTCTGCAATCACCTCCAGCCCTATAATCAACCAAAATAACTGCACACCTCCAATTATGGCCTCTTGAACACCCCTAATTTTAATTGTCCACCACTGGTGGCTGTGTCTGAAGCTGCTGAAGTCTCTCTTCCTTCTCTCCATTCAGATGCTCCTTAAAACTTAACTCTTTGACCAAGCTTTTGATCACCTGTCCTAGTATTTCCTTATGATATCAAATTTTGTTTGATCATGCTCCTCTGAAGTGCCTTGGAGTGCTTTATAAGTACAAGTTTTTGTTATTGTTGTGGTCACTGATGTCCTATTCATAACCCAGGGGCAGCTTTGATAACCGTAATGTTGCTGTGAAAAGGATCCTCCCCGAATGTTTCAATTTTGCTGACCGTGAAGTTCGGCTCCTTCGCGAATCTGATGAGCACCCCAATGTCATTCGCTATTTCTGTACTGAAAAGGACAAGCAGTTCTACTATATTGCAATCGAGCTGTGCACTGCCACACTGCAAGAGGTGAGTCAGGGGCTTTCCGTTTAATAATTTAGCGTTTCTTCGTACCCTCTAGCACAGGGCACAACCCGTACTAGTTTGAAGTTCCAGTGTCCTTAAAGACTTTGGCCAGGATTTTCCATTCACCAGGTGGGCTCGGCGGGAGGGGCAGGGGTGGTCGCAGAGCTGACCGCCACCTGCGATCGGCTCCGCACCGCGATTTCACATGGGCGGGCCAATTAAGGCCTGCACTGCATGGATCATGAGCGGTAGCATTGATCACTACCTGTGCGGGCGGGGGGAGGAGGGAGAGTTGCGTCCAATGCTCTTTCACTTATGCATGAGAAAGAGCACTTCAATCTCTCTGAGGCACGGAGTTGCCTCAGGGAGATTGAAGCGCTTTTGAAATAAATAAATAAATGGAATAAAAATTTAATGGAACGTGTCCCCTCATGTGACTGTGTCACATGAGATGGGACATGTTTTTATTTTTCAAAGAAAGTTTTTATTTAATTTGTAATAGCATTAGGAAATCTCATCCCACTCTTGGATGAGGTTTCCTAAAAAACTTAAAGGCCGCTTGGCTGTAAGGTTGGATGGGCAGCGTAAAATTCAGGTTAATTACCTGATTAATGGCCTTAATAGGCCTATCAATTAAAGGCAGGTGCACAGCTGACTCTGGCGCACACCGGCCAAATGAAATATCATGCGACTTTGCGATGACGTCGTGATGCACACCCGGTGAAAGGTTAAAATGGCAGGGGAAGCCACTTTGGAAAAAGGAAATTAGGGTTTAAAAGGGAATCTGGAGTTGTTTTTTCACGCAAAGGGTAATACAGTTATGAAATATGTTACCATTGAAGAACATTGAAGTAGATGGGTGTAAAGGGTTGAACAGCCAGCTGGGTATGTTTCTGATGAATTTACCTTAAGGAGAGGCTGTGTAAGTAGAATTATATACATACATATAAGTGCATATATTTTTTTCAAGGAATTCATACAGCTTTACCCTCTGCCAAGCTAATGTTCAGCCCAGGTCTCTCAGTCTGGGTCTCACTGCATTACAGGACTGTGGTGATGACAACTACTCTGTAACACTAGGACTTTTGTTGACTTGCAGGGGACTTTGTTGTCAAGCACTCACTGCTATGGCTTTTAGAAGGCTGATTCAGTGTTGGATCTCCTTATCAATGGTGGCCTTCGAGGGAGATGATTGTTCACATATTCCAGAGTCTGCCCTTCAACATTTAAGAACGTAAGAACTAGGAGCAGCAGTAGGCAATTCAGCCCCTCGAGCCTGCCCCGCCATTCAGTACAATCATGGCTGATCTCATTTCGGCCTCAACTCCAATTTCCCGCCCTCTCCCCATAACCTTTCAATCCATTACTAATTATAAGAAGATGGAAGATGGAATATTTGGCTGACCAGGTATGGGTTGACATATGAGATTTATTTTGGTAACATTCAAAGGCAAGCTGAGTCTCTTGTATGCAGAATTGAAGAAATTGAGAGTGGCTTGCAAATCTGCTGCAGAGTGGGCATCAACACTGCAGTCATCCATAAACTGTTAGATAGTGTATCTCTTTGGTGGTCAGTTTCATTTTAGCATGGAGGTGACTGAGGTTAGAGTTTTCCATCGAGGTGGTATTTAATACTGACACCAGAGGGCTGTTGATCTTTGATGAAGTGAATAACCAGGTGAATCAATGTATCAGTATACAAGAGTGCTCGAAAAATTCCATCAGCAATGCCTCTGCCGCATCCTCCGGGTTCAGTGGGAGGAGCATTGAACAAATGCTAGTGTCCTTCTTGAAGTCAGCTCTACAAGTATTCGGGCAAAACTCCTGTAAGATCAACTTCGAATGCCTGGACACTGTGTCTAGATGGCTGAAAAGCATCTCCTCCGCTAAGCCGTTTTCTCAACTCTCAAATGGCCAATGTTCCAGGAGAGGGCAAAGAAAATGCTTCAAAGACACTCTGAAGCCCCCCTCGAAGCGCAGCAGCATTGACATTAATAACTGGGAGGAGCTTGCTGCCAATTGTTCAAAATGGCAAAAACTTGTCCGTCAAGCTACATCAGGCTTTGAGTCCCAACATCTTGATGAGGCAGAGCGACAGCAGTAAAGGAAAGAAAAAGAAACAAATCCTGCACTTCAGATTCCGTGTCCTGCCCTATGTTCCCCAATACCTGTGGGTTGAGAAACAGCCACATGGAGATCCATGGCAGAAATTCAACAGCCTGAGGAGACGTTATCCTCAAATCGAGAGACAATTGATGATGATGAATCTGTGCTGTACTTGTCTTGTGAATCTTTGATGTGATATTGTAGATGCATCTGTACTCTTTGTCTGAGCGGTGCTTTACCTATCCTGGAACTATTTGATAGGACAGTATAGAGGGAGTTTTGCTTTGTACCTATACTATGCTGTACATGTCCTGGGAGTATTTGATAAGACAGTATAAAGGGATCTTCACTCTATATAACTGTGCTGTTCCTACTTTGGGAATGATTGATGATTTATTGTGGCAAAAACCTTTTTCTGTTTCTCACCTGTGCTGTTCTTGGACTAGGAGTTTCTGGTTCTAACACTGGGAGCCAATAGACCTTAGTGTACTATTCCACATAACTATCTTACCCTGGTGAGCAGTTATTCCTGATGGGGGCGATCTTTTCCCCCCCATTTTGTTAGGTTAGATGTGAAACATATTTTACGTCAATAATAAAAACAGAAATGCTGGAAACACTCAGCAGATTTGGCAGCATTTGTGAAGAGAGAAACATAGTTAACATTTCAGTATATTGATTTTATATTTTACTTCATTTTGTTTACAGTATGTGGAAGATTCCAAATTTGACCGCCTTAATCTGGATCCAGTAACCGCGCTTTTTCAGACCATGTCTGGCCTAGCTCACCTGCATTCCCTCAATATTGGTAAGACCCTCCTCACATTCAATGTAGAATTTAAAAATATTTTAGTTCATTTGGCCCATCAGATTTACATGGTGTTCCTGCTTATGAGCCACTTCATCTAACCCTGCTTTTTCTCTTGTTCCCCATATTCATTACTGCTCCACTGAACCTAATCCCACTCTTCCCTTCAATCCTCATACCCTTTACTATTCCACTCAAAGTAATCCTGCTGCCCGCCACCCCCCCATTCCCCATGATTTTTACCATTCCAGTTAGCCTAATCCCGCTCTTCCTCTTACTCTGCACGTCCTTTAATGCACCGCCCAATCTAATCCCGTTCTCCCCTTCCCTCCCCATAGTCTTTATTATTTCAGCTAGTCTAATCCCTGTTCTTCCCCTTGCTTCCTATACTCTTTTATATTGCACCCAGTCTAATCCCTACTTCCTGCTTGCTCCATATACCCTTTAAGTTTACACTCTGTTTAATTCCAATCTCTTGCTTGCTACCCATAAACTTCAATCTTCTTCCTCTTGAAGCAGCTATCTAAATCCCTTATAAAAGAATTGATGAACTCCACTCACCAACATGGATCTGTCGGGCTGATTGGCCTGTTTCTAGGCTGTAAGTACTATGTAATACTTCAACAACAGTTTGTGGCAGAGAATTCCACCTTCTAACCATCCCCTGTAACTTTTTCCAACCTCCCCTTCAATTCTTTATGTGATTATCTTGAATATATGGCTCCCATTCCCACTCCCTAAATGCTTCTGCGTTACTATATCATTCACTTCTCAAAACCTGACCACAAAATTAATCACATCTACCAACTTTTCCCCATGACCATTCTGTATCTTGTTGACAGTGAAGTACTTTGGAACCGGTTACTATATTAAAGTTGCAAACTGCTATTGTTGGCCAAATCTAATCCTCTCCTCTTTATTTCTGGAATTCTGGTTCTAGTCCATCGGGATTTGAAACCACGCAACATCCTCATTTCCCTGCCAAACTCTCATGGGAATGTGAGGGCAGTGATCTCGGACTTTGGCCTGTGTAAGAAACTGTCTGCTGGGCATCACAGTTTCAGCCTGCGCTCTGGTATACCTGGAACAGAGGGCTGGATCGCACCAGAGGTCTTACGAGAGGAGCCTAAAGACAAACCCGTAAGTGTTGGCACAAAGGTAGTCTGCTTGCCCTCAAAAGGTCGAAATTACATGGCTACAAAGGAAATCTGAAATAGCCTACAGGTCAGTCAGTGAAAGACATAAGACAAGTAGAGATCCTTCTCAGTCAGAACCTTTCACAGCAATGCTGACAAATAGCATCAATCCAAACAGTCAACTTGCCTTTTCTTTCTCAGAAGCTGTCAAACCTGCTTTGTATCTCCAGCATTTTCTGAATTTTGTCTTAACTTTTCAGCTGTATGCTCATTGAAGTGTGAGAATTTCATTCATGTGCCTTACACTTACAACTTCATTCCCATATATGGCCAGCCTTTCCATATTCAGAATGGCAGAGGTGGCAACTGCAAATTCTTACCATTGAGTGTACTTACTGTCACTGAGACTCAGGATAGGTAAGCAGGGCTCACATCAGAATTCAACAGAAGTGAGCAGATTTGATATAGAACGCAGGACACGTGAGCAGAACTGACAACAGGATTTGGGACAGGTAAGCAAGACTGACATCAGGATTTGGGACAGGTGAGCAGGGCGATTACTAATCTGTGGAAGCAATAAATTATAATTGACAGGAAAAGCTTTCAAAGTGGCTGGAGGGGTTGTGGAAATGCTGGTTGTATAAGAAAATGAACCAAAATTTAACTAAATTTTGTGTGTGTGTGTGTGTGTGTGTGTGTGTGTGTGTGTGTGTGTGTGTGTGTGTGTGTGTGTGTGTGTGTGTGTGTGTGTGTGTGTGTGTGTGTGTGTGCCAGAACCACTTCAAAAATATCACTTGTATTTTCTCAACAGACAAATACAGTCGACATTTTCTCAGCAGGCTGTGTCTCCTACTACGTCATTTCTGAGGGAAAACATCCATTTGGTGATTCTTTGAGAAGGCAAAGCAACATCTCTTTAGGGAAGTACACTTTACAGCATTTCGAGCAAGAGGTACATGGTAAGAATTTATCATTTTTTTTGCTTATGATTATGATATGGATTTTGCAGCTCCCCAGCATCTTCAGCACTGGGAATGGCTAGTTGCTACTGCATAGCCAGTAACAAGCTGAGCTCAATTTTCTGAGCCTGTTATTTTAAATAATTAGAGAGACTGCCAAGGCATAGCTTTGGCCTTGCACCAGCAGCTAGCCTCATGTGAGATCTGTAAGTCTGGCCAATAGTTCAGATGTGATCATTAAAAATATTGTTCCAGCCTTGTTCAAATAGATTTGAAACACTTGACAATCTTTTGCAGCGTGGTGAGGGAAGGATTGAAATGATCAAGTTTCTTGAAAGGATCTGCTTGAATAAATGTTTAATGTCGCAGTGACCTTCATACCCATATGAATGCCCCTCTGATGCAGGTTGTCTGGAGGTCAGTTTCCTGAAGCCAACAGAGCTCTGTGATAGCCTCTGTTGTGAAATGGAGATGCCAAAGACTAGTGCCCTTTGGCTTGGAGTCATAATAGCGCAAAAAGGGGGCCATTCGGTCCATCAAGGCCATGCCAGCCCTCTGTAGAACAATGTAATCATCCCCATTACTGCATTCTATCCCCGTAGCCCTGCAAGTTTATTTTCCTCAATGCCCATCTCAATTCCTTTTGAAATCATTGATTGTCTCAGCTTTCACTGCTCTCATAGACAGTAGTAGAATCCAGGTCACTACCACTTACTACGTAAAAAGGCTCTTCCTCACAATTCCCCATACCTTTTGTGCAAAATGTTAAACCTGTGTCCTCTAGTCCTCGTACCTTCATCTAATGGGAACAGTTTTTTTTGTGTCTACCTTAACTAACTAAACCTGTCATAATCTTGCACACCTCTATCAAATCTCCCCTCAACCTTCTTTGCTCACAAGAGAAGAACCCCAGCTTCACCACCCTAACCTTGTAGCTAAATTCCTTCATACTTGGAACCATTCTGGTAAATCTCTGCCATACCCTGTCAAGGACCTTCATAAAATGTGGTGACCAGAACTGTTTGCAACATTATCGTTGTGGCCTAACCAAAGCGATAACATCCATTCTTTTTACTGAATACCTCTATTTATGAAGCTCTAGATCCCATATGCTTTGCAAAACGCTCTCTCAATATGTCCTGCCATCTTCAAAGATGCAAATGGACCTCCACATCCTCTGTCCCTGAGCACTCTTTGGAATTGTGCCAATAATTCTATATTGCCTCTCCCTATCCCTTCTGCCAAAATGGATCATCTCACACTGCTCTGTATTAAATTCCACCTTCAACTTGCCTGGCCATTCAGCTAGCTTATCTATGGGCTGAATTTTCCCCCCATCGGGGGGGATTGTGCGGTGGCGGGCCAGAGTGAGTGCGAACCTGATCAGCGCCCCCGATTGGGTCCACCCCGCCATTTTACGTGGAAATGGCCCGCCCAGCATGACGCTCACCCGGAAACACGGGTGTAGGCAGTGGGGGGGATTCCCTGAGTCGGAGCCTGCGCTTTTTCACACGTGCGCGCAGAAGAGTACAGAGGTGCCTCAGGGAGATCAGTTTAAGGTTTTAAAATTTAAATGAAGGAGAAAAAGCCCTTTAAAAACATGTCTCCTCATGTGACTGTCACATAAGCTGACGTGTCAATGAATCTTTTTAATAATTTTTATTGAGTTTTAAAACACTTCATGAAACCTCATCCCACCCATGCATGAGGCTTCATGAAAAATGCAAAGGCCTATTCACCCGCCCGCCAGCCTTAAGGTTGGATGGACAGCTCACTTAACTTTTAATTCGTTTTTAACAGTCCTTTGACACTTTGGCAGGTGCGCAGCCGACTTGACTGCCCGCCCACTGAGCTGAAAATCTAAATGACGCACGGTGATGGCAGGATGATGTCACTGTGCATCATTTTACACATCGGCGAGTGGGCTGGCTGGAAAATTCTTCCCTATGTCCTGCTGCAGTCGATTGGTACCACTGGTACCCTTACTGTTTGTCACACCTCCAAGATCAGTACAATTGGCAAATATTTAAATTTTACTTTGTATTCCAATACCCAAGTCATTTATCAAAAAAAGCAGTCGTTCTAGCACTGACCCTTGGGGAACACCCACTGTCTAGCACCCTCCAGTCGAGAAAGCAACCATTTATTGCAACTTGCCATTTTCTGTCCGTAAGCCACTTTTTTAACCAAACTGACACTGACCCTCCTATTCCATGAAGCTCAATTTTGTTAACCAGCCTTTTATGTTATACTTTGTCAAATACTTTCTTAAAATCCATATAGACAACATTCACTACAATCCCTTCGTCAACCTCCTCTGTTACTTCATCAAACAATTCAGTTGGATTAGCCAGACATGATCTGTCTTTTACAACTCAAACTATTCCAAGCCCCTTTTAATTTTTCCAAGGCTATTGTTTCTGAAAACTTACCCACCACAGAACTGACTGTCTTGTAATTACTAGAAATGTCCTTCCACCCTTCCAGGAAGTTTTGGAAGGTTATAAGCAACCACTTCTGCTATCTCCAAGCCCACTTCCCTTAGCAACCTGAGATGTAAGCCATCCAGACCAAGCGATTTATCCATTCTAACCTTTCCAGTGCATCCTGCTTATCAATTTTCACCTCACGCTTCACTTCTACCTTCTCTGCTTCTATCAATATTTTATTTGTATCCTCTTCCTTGGTAAACACCAATACAAAGTATTCTAGCCTTACCCTGTGCCTCTATGCATATGTCACCTTTTCTGGCCCTATTTCACCCCATCCCACATCTTAGTGCACGCTTACTTCTTACATGCTAACTGCCATACCACTCCTATATTCTCTCTTTGCCAGTCTTATTTTTCTCTTCCCTTTCCCTCTCAACTTATTGCATTTGGTCTGGTTTTCACTTGAGGAATTCCGGACATGCGTCACACACCCTTGTTTTTGTTTCACTGTTTTCTCTATCTCCCTTGTCATTCAAGGAACCCTGGCTTTGTTTCCCCTGCATTTCCCTCTTGTTGGAATGCACCTAGCCTGTATCTGAAACAGCTCTTCCAGCAATGACTGCTTCCTAGTTGACCAGGAACATGCTGGTCAAGGAAGTTCTCCTAAGCACATTTCAGAATTTCCTCCCCCACTTTTCTCTTTACTCTAATATTATCCCAATTTATATTTAGATAATTACCGTCCTTAATATCACCACTCTATAGTGTGGGTGCATTGTGATTTCCTTGCAGATTTACTCTTCTGTCTCCCTCTCTCACTATTTGGAGGCCTATAGAAGTCTTGCTTCTCAACACTAACCAAATGGATTCTGTCCTTTCCCCCCTCAAGGATATCTTCTCTTTCCAACACAACAATGATTTCCTTAATCAATGCTGTCACCCCACTACCCTTCTTTCCTTCCCTATCTTTTCTGAACACTTTGAATCCGTGAGTATTAAGCGCCCAGTCCTCACCATATTTAAGCCATGTTTCCGTTATCACCACTGTATCATCTTCCCACGTGACTATTTGCGCTTGTAACTCAGCAAACTTATTCACCCATTTCACATGTTTATGTATATGCATTCTAAACATATGTATTCCTTATAGTCTTTCTTAATCAGCTATTAATATGGCACTACTTCCTTCTCTAGTATTATCCAACACTCTCATTCCTTTATGCACCTTATTCTTCTTTTTCACTTCTATATGCTAGTCCCACCAACATGCCAATTTAGTTTAAACATTCCCCAACCACACTAGTGAACCTCCCCACGAGGACATTGGTCCCATTCGTGTTGAAGTCAACTGGCCCTTTTGGATGGGTACCTCCTGCCCCAGAACCGTTCCCAATGCCCCAAGAACCCGAAGCCCTTCCCTCTGTATCATGCCTCAAGCCACACATAGGTCCTCCTTATTTTCTTATTTCTGCTATCACTGGCGCATGGCAATGGGAGTAATCTAGAAATTACCACCTTCAAGGTCCGACTTTTTAACTTCCTCCCGAGCTCCTGAAAGACCGACCTTCGGACCGCAACATCTACCCTCTTTTGTGTTGTGGGTTCACAGTATCTTTACAGTACAGAAGAAGGCCGTGTATCACATCTTCTGGCTCATTCCCTTCCCCTGCAGAATATTCTGCACCTTCCCCAACATGTCCTTTGCCTTGCATCAAGGAGGCAACACGCCATGCAGGGCCCACAATAATGGTTAAAAAATCATCATAAAGGAAGGTTAGAGAAGGAAGTAGTACCATATTAATAGCAGACTAAGAAGGAATGAATATCTGAGTCAGTAAGTCCGGTGGGTAAATAATGTACCTCGGTTGCTTGATCTTGGGTTGTGTAAGTGATTGCCCTGGTGCAACTTTCCTCAGAATCAATCAAGATCTCTTGGCCTTCATTGCCGTTCTGTGGCTCTTGATGGAATGGGCATACCTGTAAAGAGAGGATTGGACTGGACTGTGGTGCTCTCACAGTCCAATAGCTGATATAGCTTTTAAAATTAATAAGTTACTTTGCCTTATTTTTTAGAGAATGTTGTGGGTAGACACTTGATTGAACAGATGATCAGGGAGGACCCACAACAGCGTCCCTCTGCTCAGTGTGTCCTGAAACATCCCTTCTTCTGGACTAAAGAAAAGCAGCTTCAATTCTTTCAGGTAACTTCCTCTCAGGGGAAAATCGAACAAGCCACTGAGGCCCACATGAAGTAGGTGGAGTGTGACAGGGAAGAATATCTACCAAATTACTTTGGATGGATTGATTTTCCAAATGTTCCTTTGACACAGAGCCTTGCCCATTAGGATTACAGATCAAGAAATCCCAGGGTTGCCTTTCATGTTTTTCCATTCTTTTATTTTAATGGTTGGGAAATCTAGGGAAGCATGCCCTTATGTTCACATTACACATTTGGAAAACCTGTCTTGCAGTAACTAAATCTTACAGAAGAAGGGGGTGGCACTTATATTGCCTGTCAATTACTCTGTTCCGGACTGTTAAACCAATGACGAGAAACTATTTGTGTAAAACTCCCTTAATGGATAAGAACATAGCAGTATCATAAATGTGCAGCATTGTCCACAGTACACTATTACTAATTATTTATACCTGTGTCCCACTGAATTTAATGTACTGATTGAAAAATTACAGATTAATGATTGCACTGAAGCTATGTTCGGATGTAATGCCACCCCAGATTGAGCAATATAATTCTCCCTGAATTAGAGCTAAAAATAAAACGTATGTTGGACTCTGCAATAAATTAACAGGTAAAAGTGCTGGATGTACACAGCAGATTAGCCAGCACCTGAAGGAGCACAGAAGGGATGATATTCTGATGGAGGGTCACACCCCACCCAAAACATTAACTTATTCTCTTTCGGATGCTAACTGACATGCTACGCATCCCTGTTTCCTTTCTTCATTTTAGTGAGTGGAAATTTAATTGCATGACTACAGGATCCACAGTAGCATCACTCATAAAATCGCAATAATTGGCAAATGAAGTCCAACACACACAAATGTGAAGTAGTACATTTTTGTAGGAAGATTAGGAAGGTAACATTATTCAGAAGATGCAAGTCCATGTTGTGTAGAGAAATAAAGGGATCTTAGCATACAAATAGGTCAACCACTAAAAGTTATGCCACAGGCCAGCAAGGCCATAAAGAAAAGCAAACCCAACACGAGGCTCTATTTCTAGGGGGATAGAGTTGAAAAGTAGGGAAGTTATACTAAACCTTATCAAAACTTGGTTAGACCATACTTAGACTACTGTGTGTATTTCTCATCACCATATTATATAAAGGATATAGTGGTACTGGAGAGGGTGCATAGGGAATTTACAAGGATGCAGGGGTATACATATAAGGAAAGGATAGACAGGCTGAGTTCTTTTTCTCTTGAAAAAACGCTGAAGAGAGAACTAATCAAGGTCTTTAAAGTTATGAAAGATTTTGATAGAGTGGATGCAGAGAGAATGTTTCCTCTTGTGGGGAAGGGCATAGCTCGAGGCCATCAATATCAGATAGCCACCAAGAAACCCAATACAGAAGAAACTTCTTTACCCAGAGAGTGGAGAGAATGTGGACTTGATATCACAGGGAGTGGTTGAAGCAAATATTTTAGATGCATTTAAGGGGAAGCCAGATGAACACATGAGGGAGGAGGGAATAGTGATTATCATAGTAGATTTAGATGAGGAATGATGGGAGGAGGCTCGAGTATAGCACAAACACTGCATGGGTGGACTGAAGGATCTGTTTCTGTGCCGTATATCCTAATCTTATGAGAATTCTTAATAGTAGTGAATTATCAGCTCATCAGTATTATCAGTACTATCAGCATTTATCACCCACCTTAATCTCCTTGAGCAGGTGTTGGTGAGCCATCTTCTTTAGTACAACTGAGTAGCTTACCAAGGCGGTTAAAAGTATTTCTGTGGGTCTGGCATCACTTCTAGACCAGACCAGGTAAGGATGACGGATTTCTTTCCCTAAAGGATCTTAGTGAACCAGATGGGTTTTTAATAGGAATTTATTACAGAATTATTTAATTAATATTCCTCAGCTGCTGTGGTGCAATTTGAACTCACGTCTCAGGATCATTATTCCAGGCCTCCGGATTTCTAGTCCAGTGACATAAACACTATGCTACCATACACCATAACATGGGTAGGATAGTGTATTGGTTACGTAAATGGACTAGTAATCTATTAGTATAGTGGTTAATGCTAGCTCAGCATGAACAAGGGATTGAACCTGGGGTTTTTTTGGTTTGTATGACTCAGCTGCTCTCTGGGCTATACCTTTTACCCGTTAGATGTTCAGTACAGTCAAATGGTATGGTTTGTTGAAGTCTGATTATGTCCTGTTCAGTTGGACTGATTGAGATTTTGTTTTCAAATTTTGAACCTGGGACCACTCTAGTTCCTAATAGGCATAGCCTGAAACTTACCGAAAGGTGTGGAAATACAACATTAGAAAGTTACTGTACTGAAATACCACAATTCAAAGATTGCTTTGTGTTGTATTAGGATGTGAGTGACCGGATAGAAAAGGAGTCATTAGAAGGGCCAATTGTTGGTAGATTGGAGTGCAATGGGAGAATGGTGGTAAGAACAAACTGGAGGATGCACATCTCCGTCCCTCTGCAAACAGGTGAGGTAGCCCAGCATGGTGAGCAATGCTGTTTAACAGAGTTATAAATACAGGAAAGATCCGGTTTACAGTTTGATGTTTTTTCCCCCCCAAGACTTGAGAAAGTTCCGGTCGTACAAAGGGAACTCTGTGCGTGACCTTCTCCGAGCCATGAGAAATAAGGTAAGGAACAGGCTCGATGTTTGTTAGTCATAACAAAGACTTAAGACTCAAATAACATCCACAATGTAGCAAAACTTACCAAAGGGTGTTTGACATCAGACAGAAAGTGAGGAGAAGAGTTAGGGATGATGACCAAAGCCACGTTTAAAGGGATAGTTTAAGGAGGCTTTTGGAGGTGGAAGAGATGTGACGAGGCAGAAGGGAATCCCAGAAAGTGGAGCTTTAGTGGCCGAAGTCATCGACTTAGAGTGAGGATAGATGCACAGTAGAATAATATCTCGGGAGCAGTGAAGTGAGCTGTTATGTTGGGTTGGAGAGTTTGTAGAGCTATGCATCTTCAATAACGCAGATAAAAATTAACAAAAGTATACATTTTGAAACATGGTCTGCTGCCAATTTGCTGTACATCAATAAAGACTCATTCACTGTCACCTGATACTGTTGTTTACCTCAGATTTAATAAGGTTCTTATGTGAAGCTAGTTTGGGTGGTCTCGATTCAGTACCTTGTGGGCATGGAACAACAGCATAAGACAACCCTAATAAAGCACTAATTGTCAATGTTGCTCAGACAGCCATAAGGATGGTTGGTGTAGAAGATGGAGAAATGTCACGTTGAGTATCGCTGAGAAAAGACATATGTTGACGATTTTCATCGTGCACTCATCAGGACATTCACAAGAATCCAGTTGTAAAGGGAACAACAATTTATACAATGTGAAGAGAGCGCTGATTGATTGATAGAGATGTTGCCATGGAGAATGCACCATTTAACTGATGACTGATGGTTAACTGCCAAGCTTTGTTTAAATTCAAACCTAGCAGGTTGACTCTGATTGGTCAAGGCATTGCTGCTGTCTATTTTGTTCAGTTGAAACAGGCAAAATGTGTGTACATGTTCTTTCAGTCTGCAAAGAACAAGGCCCTATGTATTAATATGTAGCTTCTAGTACACATAAACATGCCACACTGCGAACCTGACTGATAATCTTAAATTGGTTGTCAGTGTTATTCTTAGCACACTCAAGATTGTTAAGTAAACGTTGTCCAATCGCTGAATCACATCTAATGTTGGTCAAGGCATTGCCCCATAGAATGACTATTACCTATTTTGTTCAGTTGAAACAGGCTAATAATGGCTACCCTGCTCAGATCATTTTGCATTGTGTATGATGCAAACTTATAAATGGGCCTAAGGCTGCCACCTTCAGTCCTGAAAAGTGCCCAGTCTACCTCAGATTACCCTGGAAGGATAAGGTATCTCAAAAATTTGAGCAACAGTTCACGCTGCTACTATGCAGTAGCAACATGAGTGGTATTCACCACTAATAGGATGCTGCCATCAAGCCAAAAGGACATTCTGCCTATCACACAAACGAGCAATGTGATAAATGAATTTCAGTGCCAGTGTGATGCCAGTTATATAGGCTGTATGTCCCAAAGATTGGTGGATCTTATCAAACAGCATGTCCCATCGGCTGTTAGCAGCAGGCAAGGTAATGACTGTACCCAACCAGTCCGTGCTTGCAAAATTCATAACACAGTGTCCAACATCAGATGTGATTCTGTGTTTGGACAACATTTGCTAAATGATCCTGAGTTGACACCCAATTTAAGATTATCAATCGGGCTTGCAATGTGGCGCATTTATGTGCGCTGGAAGCTACACATTTTAATACACGGGCCCTGTTATTTGCAGACAGAAGGAAGATGTAGATACATTGCGCCTGTTTCACTCTCAGTCACTTTTCCAGAATCGCTTCATCCAATTCAGGGTTGCAGGAAGTCAGAACCTGTCCCAACAGGCAGTGGGCGCTATAGGTAGGGTACACCCAGGACGGGACACCAGTCCATTTCAGGGCACACTCACATGCGCGCATACACAGATACACACATTGGAGTACAATTTATCATAGCCAGTTCACCTAATCAGCACGTCTTTGGATGGTGGGAGGAAAACGGAGCACCTGCAGACACGAGGAGAATGTGCCAACGCCACACAGACAGACACCCGAGGTTTCAACTGGACAAATAGGCAGCAGCCATTCTCTGGGGCAATGCCTTGAGCAATCAGAATCAACCTGCTAGGTTTGAATTTAAACAAAGCTTGGCAGTTAACCATCAGTCATCAGTTAATTGGTGCATTCTCCATGGCAATGCCTCTACCAAACAGGGCCTATTTGCAAACCAATCAGCACCCTGTTCAAGTGAAGTATAAATTGTTGTTCCTTTTACATTCAGTTTTCTTGTGAATGTCCTGATGAGTGCAAGACGAAAAGTGTCAACATGTCTTTTTTTCAGCGATATTCAATTTCTGTGCTACCAAACGACTAAATGTCACATTGTTGTAGTTGGGAGGTGGTTCTTCAGAATTTAAGCAAATTGGTGCAGAGTAGAAGGAGCTATGCTAGACATATGGCTGTGTTTTGCCTTTACTATTACTAATCGTTTGGTGGTACAGATCTTAAGTATTGCTGAAAAAAGAGACCTGATTTTTTTTTTGTTGAGTTGCCCATCGGCATCCACATGAATAAGGCCTGAGCCATTTGCTCACCATACAAGCTTGATATTGAAATAGGGTGAATCAAAGGCATCCTGTAAAATAATAGCTACCCTGATCAGATTATTGTGTGCCTAATATCATGCAAACTCATGAACAGACCTAAGGCCTTCACTTTTGGCCCTGAAAAGTACCCAGTCTACCTCACATTACCCTGGAAGGGCAAGGTATCTCAAAAATTTGAGCAACAGGTGAAGCTAGCTGTTTCACGCTGCTACTATGCAGTAGCAACATGAGTGGTATTTACCACAACAGGATGCTGCCGTCAAGTCAATAAGACATTTTGCCGATCACACAAATGAGGAATGTAGTATATGAATTTCAGTGCCAGTGTGATGCTAGGCATGTAAGCCGTACATCCCAAGAGATTGGCAAATTGTAGCAAACAGCCTGTCCCTTCCACTGTTCGCAACGGGCAAAGTACAGACTGTACCCAAACAGCCCGTGCTTGCAAAACTCAAAACACAGTGATCAACATGAGATATAATTCCATGATTGGACAACGTTTGCTAAATAATCCTCAGTGTGCTAAGAATTATGCTGACAACCAATTTAATATTGTCAGTTGGGCCCGCAGGGTGGCACATTTGAATGTACTGGAAGCTGCATATATTAATACACTGGGCCCTGTTCTTTGCAGACAGAAATAACATGTACACACATTCTGCCTGTTTCAGTTAAACAAAATAAGTGACAGCCATTTGCTGGTTCATTCTTCAGGGCAATACCTTTACAGAATCACAGTATCTTTACAGTGCAGAAGGAGGCCATTCAGCCCCTCAAGTCTGCACTGGCTCACTGAAAGAGCATTCTACCTAACCCCATTCCCCTGCCTTATCCTCTTGCACATTCTTTCTTTTCAGATAGCAATCTAATTCCCTTTTGAATACCTCGATCGAACCTGCCTCCACCACCCTTTCAGAAAGTTCATTCCGGACTCCAACCACCCTCTAGGTGACCAATTAGAGTCAAGTTGCCTGGTTAAATGTCAAACAATGCTTGGCAGTTAACTGTCACCATCAACTGGTGCGTTCTCCATGGCAATGCTTCTACCAACCAGAGTCCACTTTCCAACCAAACAGTTCTTCTGATACAGTATAAATTGTTGTTCCCTTTACATTTGGTATTCTTGTGAATTGTCCAGATGAGTGCAAGAAGAAAAGCTTTGACAAAAAAAAGTCTCTTTTTTCAGTAGCTTTACTAATGATGGGTGCTTGAAATGGAAATGTTCCATCTCCAAGTGTGGTCATCATTCACCTCAATGAGCACAACAAGATACATATGTTTGTTTTACAAATCAGATTACATTTTTAATAGTTTTCAAGATCTCTTTCACAAATTTGATGTAAAATGGCTGTTCACAGAAACATCACTACCATGAACTACCCCTAGAGGTACAGGAGACATTGGGAGAGGTACCTGACCAGTTTGTGCAGTACTTCACATGTCGATTCCCAAACTTGCTGTTGCACACTTACAATGCAATGCAGATATGCAGCCATGAAAGGCTTTTTCATCTGTATTATCATCAGGGAGCTGGAGATGGGAGAAAATGAACCACTATACTTGCCTGCGTTTCAACTATGCCAACATAAAGACTTTGCAGAGCCAGAGAAGTAGGAAGAAATGCCACAGGCAATATGCTTGTGGTATCCTTTTGTGGAACTGAGCGAAGTGCTCCTCAAGCTGGTGTTCTTCATGTCGGATAGAACAAGACTACATTCTCAGAGAACAGGAGAAAGCTGGCTGACTTAACTCCTTCATTGGCACAAATCTATGTTTGGAACCTCCAATCCACAACAACAGTACAAACTGTTTGGCTGACACTTCATGGGTAAGATTGACAAGAATCCCATAGAATTTGTGAAATTGTTCACAGACTGGGAGACAGCTCTGCTAATATAGACACCCACAATACTACCAGTCAAATGGACTGTCCACCAGAGACACAAGGAGCTGAGACACAAGGGAGAAATAAGTGACCCATCAACACTGCTGCAGCTTTTAAAAATGACACCACAGGAAAACTTTCTGTCACTCTGGGTTAAGGAGGGCCAACTGTGTGCTGGAGACATTGTTGGGAGAGACTGGAAAGGTGAAAAATGAAAGGATCCTCCTGTTTATAAATAAACTGAATTGACTAATTAACAAGTTTGTGCCATACAGCCACTGACTGGTGCAGAGGTTAAGACTAGAGAGCGGCAGGTAAACATGTCAGATCAATAGGTTGTTCCATTATATGTGTTTATAGTTTCACTCTGTAAGAATAGTTTCTTTAGTAAAATAGTAAAAAAAATAATGATCAGGAGAGCGACAAGTTACTTGATAAGAATTTTATGCTTTGTCACTAACTCAAGAAGGGAGAAAGATGGCGCAGATCCCAACATCAATCTGCAATGTTGGAACAGTTGATTCTGGAAATGTCATCTGTTGATTTATGAAGAATCTGATGTTTGTGATGAACATTTACAGGAAAGCATTGGCACAGCATGATCTTATGCTGGTCCTCGGAGAGCTTTTCTACAGAGACTATTTTCATATTGAATAATTAATACAACCTATTTTTTTAATAAGGATTTTAATTATATCTGAACAGCCAAAGCAACTTTTCACATCAGTAAATATCTTATGTCTGTGAACATTACCATCATTTTTCCCTCTTCTCCTGAAGCATTGATGCCTTGCTGGATTATACTTTCAGGAAGAGGTGGGGGCAGTAGTGAATAGCGATCAGGAGCAGGAATCATTATTGGACTCACTGCTAACCCCCACCCCTGCCTGATATCAGCTAACTTTGCACAAATCCCGATACCTGCCGGTTCTGCATGGCTCAGCTACTCAATCCCTTCATGAGTCAGCACAGCAGGGAGGGCCAAGCATTATTAGGGTTCATACCTGAGCAAATACCCATCCCAACTTTTTGCAGACTGCATGCATTGTCCACTAATGAAGTATAACATGGATTTAAATTGAGCACTCACAATTAGGAATGAGCATACCCCCACCCCCCGTCCTCGTGAACACAGTAACCTGTGCTGCTGCTATTGGTTTGTGTGATGCTGAATGGTGTTAAACATTGAAAGATTTACAGCACGGAAAGGGTCCATTCAGCCTATCCAGCTGAAAAACAGCTATCCGGTCCAATCCCACATTCCAGCTCATGATCTGTTGCCCTGTAGCTTAAGACATCTCAAGTGCACATTCGAGTAATTTTAAAATGCAATTGAAGTTTCTGCCTCTGCCAGCCTTTTAGGTAGAGAGTTCCAGACCCCCCACAACTGTCCAGGTGAAAAGAACTCTCAACTCCTCTCTAATGCCTCAACCAATTACTTAAAATCTATGCCCCCGGGTGTTGATCTCTGATAATGGAATTAGGTGACAGCAATCTGTGTATTTTTAAAATAAAGTTGAAAATCAAATCAATGATTTGGGGTGGGTGAAAAATTGCTGCAGATGGATTATAGGAATAGATGCAATAAGAGCTCCATAAAGGTTTATAAAACACTAGGAACATTCTGAAGCGCATTATCTTTAGTCTGAGGTTTGAATGTTTCCAGACAGCAGAATGGTTAATCTCCAATCTATAATTAGAGCTAGCTGGCTATTTTGCAGATTATAAATTATTTACACTGACATTAGAGAGGTGTTTGACACATTTGTCCTGTAGGTTCCATTCACATCGTCAATTCTCAATGATTTTGTACCTGCAGTTCCTAATGTATTTACACCATTTTCCTGAAATTCTTGCATCATTTCTTGAGTTTATACCTTCAGATTGTAATACTTACACTAATATTCCCTAGTGAATTTGGCTGGTTTAGTGAAAATCACTGGCTGGGTGGATTCAGGGGCTGGCAGTGCAAGAATCCCTTTAAGGCCAACGTGAAAACAGCCTTTTTTTTTGCTGTATTTGTTGGACTCCTTTAAATATTTGCATCTGAGCTCAAATGTCAAAGACTGCCCGTCATTCAACTTAGCCTACCTCATATAATCACTTTTTCCATTGCCTTAATTCTTTTGGGAGATTTAAACAATGAGACCCACAGCCTGGTCTGTCAATTGGGAGAAATAAAATGGTTTTAGATGTTGTTGCAAGATGTGGCTATTCCTTAATTCAAGAGAAAGGGGGTTCCTGAGGTGGTGGGTTTTCAATGCATTGGCTGAATGGTAACCTTTGGTGCTATGGTACTGCCTATAATATATGATAAATGCTAAGGATGTTACTTTCTTTGCAAGCTTTGTACCAGTACCATGTCTCTGGGTGAACCAGTGTTAAAGTGAGTAAAATATAGCTAAATTCAATCCAATTAATCCTATGTAAAGAAAACTCTCATTAAGCTGCAGAGCTGGAGAATGTGTACCAGCAGACCTAAAGCCCAAGACAGATTGAGCAGAGCCAGATTTTCCTCATCTCCCACACCAACAGAGCCTTTGCATGCAGTGGGGACTTATCAGAAAAGTCACTGCTTTAATGAATATGACACTCTACCTTTAGTGGAAAAAAATTGTGAAGAAAGCCTCTGGAATTTTTCCAATAAACTTTAAAGTGCACCAAATTCACATACTGCATGTGCCAGTATTAGAATTTGTCCATCAGCAGTATGCCCCTGCTCCATTTTACAACCTATTCCCTTTTCCATTCAGACAATGTTCTTTGAATAAATAATGAGCTAATAATGCCAATGCTTTTGAGTATTTTAAGCAACACTGGTGACTGTATGAAACCTATTTTTAATAGGGCAAGAGAAATTATGCCACATGATTTTATGTATATAGAAACTTGTGAATCAACTTTATTGAATCAATTTTATTTAAGCTTGCCTTTGTTGCTTATCTTTTATTTCTTGAATTATTGATTGTATATAGTAGAGATTATATAGTAAATAACAGAAATATCTTTTGTATTGAAAGGTAGAGGGGAAAATAAAATTCATAAACACCAAGCTTGCTAGACTTCAAATTGTAGATACGCTGTCCACATCGTAACGGCAACATGCTTCTGACAGTAAATTGAACATACTTCATAGATACCAAGTTGACAATGGTGGGGGATGGACAGTTTTCACCACTTTACCATCACCTACTCTTTCTGTTAAAAGATCTTATGTCCCTTGCAATCCAGATCTCTGAACAACTCACCAGGGACAAAGTTTGTAGAGGTCTTTCAACAGGCATGAGCCACTGACCAAAACAAGATCCCCACACATTTAGCCATGAGACTAACGCCTGAGAGGAGCACTAAATTGTTCCGAAATGTTGTGGTGCTTGTTCTTACATTCCATCTTTAAATCAAACCACTGCAAAAGTTATTCAAGAACAGATTTTTATTTAATATGTTACATTAAAAAATTTTTATTAAGTACAAAATGTTCTCCCATTAAACAGAGACACCAGTGTCAACAGCTGTACATAAAAGTTGTTCCTAAGTTTGTCCAGCTGTTCTCGGGATAAGACGTTTTGAAAAGAAATAGAGCCAAAGAAAAGCAAAAGACATTCATGTCTTGAGGTGCCCATTTCAGCTACATGCCAAACTGGAATCAGTCACCACATCTTTGTACTGTTCAAGAACACCATCTATCTAATAAATACCCTGGAGTTCCTCATCAGAACTGGGTTGGTGAGGTGGGGGGCGGGGAGGGGAAAGCAAGAGGAAGTGAGACAACTGTTGCCCGAGAAACAGCAGAACTCAAGATTGTAAAGTGCTTTTTGACATTTGGGTATAAAAGTGAAACAACTAGAACACCTGCAAAAAGGAATGAAAAAGCAAGTTTGATGGCACATAATGTACAGCTTAATTTACATGATCTCATCTGTCTGAAGTCACTACACACAATGGAGAATCATCATGTTTCTGCACACCCCCCAACTCGATTCAAAACATTGTTCACGAATATTTCAAAAGTGTTTTAATACAAAACTCGAGCCTTACAAAAATGGAGGGGTTATTTACACAAATTGCTTGCCCCCTAAAATAGGAGAGTTGGTCGAATGGGGACAGACACAGGTCAGCCAGTCAGAAGCTCCAGTCTTCATGTTGCATGTTTGACCTGTGTTGCCACAGATTTCGTGGTGAGCAGCTTCTCCACCATGGTACGGGCATAACGCAAGCGGCTTGCCAGCTCCTTGCAGCAACCATGCTCCTCAATCATGCTTAGTTTGAATGTGTGGAACTCCCTCTTCTCATCAATGTAGGTCACTGCATTCATCAGTGGGCACAGGATAATCTTAGTGTGATCCTGGAAGAATGGGGAATAAAAAGAAATTCCTTGCATTTCTCTACCAAAAATGACTGTTCCAAATGGCAATTCAAAGAGAGGTGCTCACCTGGAAGAAGTTGATTTGGACAGTTCCGTTGCTGAGGTGCAAGACAATAGCACTGCGCGTCCTGAACCAGATTCGCAGGAATGGGAGCCTTGCCAACTCATCACCTTCCCGGGGAGTGATGTTAGCCCCTGCCTTCAACAAGTGCTCACTCATGTAGTTGCGGAAGTATTTCAACAGGGTTGCCTGTAAAGATAGGAATTCCATTAACAACTCTTCTACTGACTATTCCTTCTACATGTCGAATCCCTTTGATGCTCCTAGTTACTGACTGTTTTGTGGAGAGAAGGGTGGGGGGTGAACGTGGGGTACAGGAGTCACCCAATTTGGTTGAACTGTTCCTTTTGAAGGTCCACACTTTTGGTGAGGAGAGGGGAACAGTTCCACCTTCCTCCAATACTTTAGACAAGACTGGGTCCAGATGGCAACCATTCAATTGTACAAAGAATCAGACAAGCCCAATCCTTTTCCACAATTCCAACTGGCAGCAGTGGATGAGTAACCCTTATCCAATTTTGCTTATCCCTAAACCCCATCTCACTACTTGATTTTTTTAAAGCTAATAAGCAGATTGCTGTTTTCCTAGATCAGGTCAACATACCTGTTCGTTCACCATTTCACGTATTGCCTTAGGAGTAGTGGGGAAAGTATTTGCAGACTGATTTAATAGTCTGAAAGGTCAATGAATACTCCATCTGTGGCTGTAACCATGTTTATTTTAACTGATGATTTGTCTTTGCTACAGGAGGGTTTTTAAAGCAGGCTCACACAACCTTTATATTGGGTCTGCATGTTCACACAAACTCAAATATACCACTGAATATCAACCTACAATTCGGCACTGAAGCTCTGGTTTCCATGCCTAGGATTGTCTAGAGTAGAGTTCAAACCGTCTCCTGACTGAGGTAGGAGTGATCCCACCACGATCAAGGTTTGCTCCCTACCGTTAGATTAATAATTACATCTCCTAAAAGGAGAGAGAATGCATATATGTGCAGCAAACTGAGCAAATCTCAATTCGTCCAATATTTATACCCATTAGTACAAATCTGGAGCATTGAGCCCAATTACAGTGTGCCAAACTTCTGTTGAATGGCTACTGAATCTTGGTAATGCTTCTGCACTCACCTTTTTACTTAGGCTGGGAGGATAGGATCGAAAGTTTAGGTAAGTCTCAGTCATGTCACGTTCAATGTACTGAAGACTCTCTCCGTCGTTGTACATGATTAAACGAGTGGAATCATTGAAGAGAACACCAACACTGTTGTCACATAACTGATAACCTAGAGAGAGAGAGAGAGAGAGTGATTTGCAGCATCAGTATACTGCTGGAAGATAAAGAACAGAACCTGGACTATTACAATACACCCACTTCTACCCAATATGTGTGGGTGAAATTCCCTACCGGTCAGATATTACAAGACCCCAAACAAACAAAAACCTGATAAATATGGTAACTCCTGGATCAGTGTTTAGAGAGCTATGTCGCCACTCCTCACTCAGCCAGTTAGGTGACTTCTTCCTTCTGGATTAGCGTGGAGAATAGGATGAACATAGCCTGTTTGAGGCAGAACCCACCATTTCTCTCACTGGTGGAGTATGCAGAAACTCAGCATTTCTAGAGTAGGCCATGATGCCCCAACAACATCAGGGTTGCATTCAGGCAAGTCAGTTCCCTCCCCAGTTTCCAATAGTGCCAATTAAATTGTTCCACTGATCACTGATCAGTCAGTTTGGCTCAAGACAACCCTGAAAAAGTTAATCCAGACTCTCTCATTTTGGCTGGTAACCAAGAAAGACCCAAGAAAGTGGGCGAGGGCCCAAGTTACATGGGTACTGGTGTTCCATAATCTGATTATATTATAATCTAATATGCTGGCTATACATCAGGCACAAACTCAAATTATTACAACCCCAGTGCATACACAAGTCACCTGAAGTGTACTATCCAGGCTGGTACTTACCCAAACCATATTTATCCGAATAATCAACCCACTTGCTGACCCAGAAGATCGGTATACAGGCCGGGTCTTCAGCTTCCTCTAACGGGAGAGAGGGGGAGAAATAATAGTGAACACTGCATTCATAAACGTTCTGATACAAAAACTTAAGATGGCGGAGGTTGGGATGAAAAACATAAGGAAACTTCAACAGATAAACCTAGCCAGTCGGTAGTGGGAAAACACATTAAAGTTACCCCAAATTTATAAACCAGTTTATTTTTTTTAAAAAACTTTTTCTGCAAGATACCAATTCAGTGAATGTTTGACAGTACAATTACTCAACCAAAAAAAGATGATCAATAAGGGAAGTGTGAGATTGGTTGAATGAGTAATTTAAGTAGTTTGTTAAGGTAACAGGCAGGAATTTCATAAGGTTGGAGAGATGATGTCATCTTATTCCATTCCAATGCCATTAAATGGGACTTCAATTCTTGGGGCACTAGTCTTCTCCCAGCATCCCAGGTCAAAAAGGACTAAATTCCATTAGAAAATAAAATACTTCAGGAGCTACCACTTCGAGAAGGCAGTTTCTGTACCTTGTCTGATGACTGCTTTGTCGGCTGGCCTTGCTGCTACTACACTGTTTAGCTGCTGCAATAGATCTGAGAGATAGAAATCATTGCACTCCCCTACTTCCCTGTAGAAAATAGAAATTAGTTTAGCATCATGAACCTGTGCAGTAGACAGAGCTTGATCACTCAAGCAGCAGCCATGCACTATGATTTCTATCTAATCCAAGTCACAAAGCACTTGAGGAGCGATAAGTCACCATATACATAGCAGCACTTGCTTGCTTAGTCAGGTGCATTTTTGGTAGATTAAGAGCAATGCAGTGACTGTAACCAAAAGTCAGGAAATTTAGTTAGTTTTGTAACTGGAGAGTCTCAAGAAGCAACATCTGATGTCTTCCCTTCCAATATTTGAGTAGGCTACCCATGGCAGGAGTGGTTTAGGACCAAGTCCACAAGGATCGAAGGTCAGGCTGGGAGCTGACCAACTGGTATTTCCAACACAATAGTAAAATACAGAACTATAGGATTGTTTAAAGACCTCAAACAGCTTAATGCAGACCAGTGCTGCATAATATGATACTAAACCATACAGCCTCCCAAATTCAATCCCTAAATTGCAGGAGAGGGGAAAAAGGAATCTGAAAAGATAGTCCAACAACTTGACAAACTTGACTGGAAGCCCATAAGGATTGAGCTCCACTTACTCCCCAAGGACACAACATCTAACATGCATAGTCAACAGACATAGACAGGGACTGGAGGTTTCCCGCACACAGGACCATATCAAAAAGAGTATGGAAGGTAAAAAGGATTGTAATAGCTGTAGCTTCTCCCCATATAATCAAAAAGCTTTCTTTGATCTGCATGAAACTATCACTACAGAAGATAAAACACCATTTCCAATAGCATCTGCAGTAAGGTATATTTACCTTGCCACTCCATCTTCTGACTTGCCTGGTTTGTCACCAGCTGGAACATCTATTGGATTAACATTAGAAAGGTCAATCATTCAACAGTGGCACTGATTAGAGAATCTCAAACCATTAAGAGGAAGCAAATTACTAATGGACTGTCTCGATAAGATTGGAACCATGATGCTGGCAAATAGCAGACCGATTTCCTAAGGCTAGAGACAGAAACTTATGTCCTCCCTTTCAGCTATAACCCAAAAGATCCAGTGATTGGCAGAGATTTTAAACGATCCTTTTGGCACTTTCAAATCCCATTCTTTAAGAGCACAATGTTATCAATGATGTGGTCAGTACATGGTTCTACAACTTGGAATGAGGGACAATTCCTCTACTAACTATCTGCCAGCTCCCCTCTTCAGTCCTACGGACCATTGTACCTTCAATAGTGCTGGTGTATTCCTGAATAGCTGTTATTTGTACCACACATTAGGAAGACCACTTCCTGCACATGTGCTGATGCAAGTCTGTCAGAGTCTGACTGTTTCAAATGAAAGATGCTTTTAGGTGCAGCTCTGGTTTGTCATTTTATTTTGCAAGCTGGTGTCTTATAACTGTCTCATGTGGTTATAATTCAACAAAATACAGATCTGCCCTTAAAAGTACCTCTTACTCTAAACAGTCAGTCAGACTCTACACTTGTGCATTCTATAATGTATCTTTGTGTTTTTAAATTTAAAAAATTAAATAGAAAATCATCACCCAATGTGGGGCTCGAGACCATGACCCTGGGATTAAGAGTCAATTAATTACCAGAGCTAGTTGGGCTATGGAGGAACTTGCTTCATAAAGCCTCTCCAACACAAGGCTTAAGAAATGCATACAAGCTTTTCAGCCATGCAAGGAACGTAACCAAGAAATTACATAATGAAGTATAATTTGTATATTTTAAAATTCCTGGTGTTAGCACAATTATTCCAGACACCTTTCCAGTCAGCAACATGACTTAGTGTTCTTTAATATGCAGAAATCTCAGCCAGGCACCGCAGCTGGAAATAGAACACTCAATAAAACTACAACCCACCATCCTACAGTCAGACATAGTAACTGGCATCTGTAGTGGTGTCTTAGGAATATAGTAAAGTTTTCAGACAGTACCCACTTCAACACAGAACAGTATCATTTGAGATCCCTTCCTTTCAAACTAGTATCTGGAAAGAGTCCTCTTGGGCAACACTGGACGAAGTATTAATAGACTGGTCACTAGTGTTGATAAGACTTCCTTAATAATAAACTCTAGTATTTGTCTCAACAACTGTGTCAGGCAAAGCTGAGTGTAGTTGCCAGTTTTCTCTCTCCTCCATTCCCACCTGCCCATTTCTTGAACAACATGCATTAACTTCCTATCTTCTGGGACTATTATAGAATCGAGGGAATTTTGGAAAATCATAACCACTGCATCCACCGTCACCTACAAGGGAGTCAAAGGTTATGTGGACTGGCGGCGGAGAGGGGGTGAAAGAGTAAGAAAGCAGAATTGATCCACAATCAGATCTGTCATGATCTTATTGAATGGCACAGCAGGCTCAAGGGTCTGAATGGCCTACTCCTGCTTTCACTTCTTACATTCTTTTTAGAACCCTGGGATGTAGGCCATCAGGGTCCTGGGGTTTTGTTGGCTGTTAATCCCTTAAGTTTCTCTAATATCTGCTGATTTTTAAGTTATCATCCCCTTGGTTACATGCCCATTACAGTAGGTACAAATTACATGCCAGTAAAGTCAGACAAGATATTTGTTCAACATCTCTGCCATTTCCTCTTTCCCTGACAATTTCTCCTGTCCCTGCCAAGGAACCAATGTTTACATTAGTCTTTTTGTTGGAACTTCTGTAAGTATAAAATCTGTTTTAATATTCCTGGTTAACATACTCATTATAATTTTTCCCTTTTAAAAAAAAATTTTGGTTGCCCTTTGCTGGTTTCAAACAGAAAACCCTCCCAATCCTCAGATCTACTTCTGCTCTTTGCAACATCACAAGCCTCTTCTCTTAATCCAATATGATCCCTATCTTCAACAGTAAGGCATGGGTGGATCCTTTTCACCGAGCTTGTGTTTTTTTAAAAAAGGAAACCTTTTTTTAAAAAAACATTTTGAATCAGTTCTTTAAATGTTTCCCACTGTTTACAACCATATCTTTTAGTATATTTACCCAATCGACCAACCATAGCCAGCTCTCCCTCATAATCTATATACAGTAATTGACTTCGTTTGGGACCGGAATATGTCAATTTCAAACAATTTGAAATTCAGTTGTATTATAATCACTGCCCACCCCGAGGGTCTTTTGTATGAGATTACTAATTAACCCGGCCTCATTCCACAGTACAAGATCGAAAATAGCTTTATCCTTAATACAAAAGCAAAACATTGTGGATGTTGGCAATCTAAAATAAAAACAGAATATGCTAGAAATACTCAGGTCTGGCAGCCTCAGTTGCAAGAGAAACAGTTTAATGTTTCAGGTTGATGACCTTTCATCAGTCTGACCTGTTGTGTACTTCCAGCATTTTTTGCTTTTATTTCAGCTTTAACGCTAGTCTGTTCCTAAATGTTGTTCTAGAAAGCAGTCACAAAAGCATTCTACAAATTAATTTTCCAGACTACTTTTGCTTATTTGATTTGTCCAGGCTATATGAAAATTAAATGTCTCCCATGATTATTGTGTTTCCTTTTAAGTGGCCTGTTTAGAAATGGATCATCTTGGTCACAGATTGAGAAATTCTTAATTCATGCAATACAATTTGCACGAGCACCTAATGGACACATCAGGAGTCAAAGGCCATCCCATCACTGCCCAATGTATGGTACCTTTGTTGAGTTCGGTAAGCGGCCGCCTCATACTGGAATCAATCCCACCTGGAGCCAGAGAAAATCTGGGAGCCATAGTCAAGCAAGTCGTGGGCAACCGAACAGGCAGGTAGCCAGATGTAAAGAACTCATCATTCAGCAGCTCGTGGATGTTGGGCCGCGCGCTTGGATCTGATCGGAGCATCTTCTGTATGAGGCTGGCAGCTACAGGGTTTACGTGCTAACAAGGATGAGAGCAACAGTGGTTACAAAAGGAATATGGAGGACCAATAAAGCTTATTACATAGAATTTACAAAACAGAAACAAGCCATTCAACCCATGCATAGCAACCTCCTCACAGTATTATACTTCTATTTTTTCTCCCACTTATCTAGCCTCCCCCACTTATCTAGTTTCCCCTTAAAACGCAGCTATGCTATGCGCCTCACCCACTTCATGCCGTAGCATTTTCACCATTCTCTGGGTGAATAAGTTTCCCGAATTCCCTATTGGTTTTATTAGTGACTCTCCAATTTATGGCACCTACTTTCAGATTCCATACAAGTGGAAACATCACTACATCGACCAACCTCCATCAAACCTTAAGGATCACTATCAGGTCACCTGCCAGCCTTCTCTTTTCAAGAGAAAAGAGCCACAGCATGCTTAGCATTTCCTCATAATTGCACCTTCTCTGTTCCAGTATTGTCCCCTTCAAAGAAAGCGGTTGTCAGAAGTTAACATGACAACAAGTCAATAATCAGTGCATGAAATTAATCCTCAGCAAGATGGTCTGAAGACCATCCATGTTCCAGATATTCTTGAAGCAATTTACCCAGAATAAGAGCATCACGCTAAGCACTTACCTTGGGAATATTATATTCATTTTTCTTTATCCTCAGGTATGTCTCTTTCAAACAGGAAGTTTCAAATGGAGGTTTGCCAACCAGTAGTGTATACCTGTAAGGGGGTGTGGGGTGTATAAACAGTGTCAGTAGGATACAATTAAAACCCAGTTGAAATTCCCCCATTAGTGAAGGATGGAATACTCACATAATACAGCCTAGAGACCAGACATCAACCTCAAAGCTGTGTCCTTTCTTGCCAATCACTTCTGGGGCAATGTAGTTGGGTGTCCCACATAAGGTCTTTTTGCGCTCTCCTTCATATTGTACTGTTGTGGCCAGGCCAAAGTCACCTTCAAAACAATCCACAATACAGGTCAGTGATTATCCTCAATCATAGAATAATTATAGCACAGAAGGCAGCCATTTGGCCTTTCACATGCATGCCAGCTCCCTATAAAAGCAACTCAACTAGTCCCATTCCCCCATTTTTCCCTTGTAAAGCTGCAAATGTTTTCTCTTCAGATAAATCATGCAATTCTCTTAAAATTCATGATTGAATCTGCCTCTACCAACACTCAGGGAATGCAATCCAGATCCTAGGCATTCGCTAACTCTGGTTCTTTTGCCGTTCACTTCAAATTGATGTCTTCTGGTTCTCAACCCATCCACCAATGGGGAACAGTTTCCCACCACCCCAACCTACGCTGTCCAAGTCCCTCATGGAGTTGGAATACCGCAATCAAATTTCTGCTCAACTATCTCTTCTCCAAGGTGAACAACCTCAGCTTTTCCAATCTAACCACATAACCAAAGTCCTCCATTCCTGGAACCATTTTCGTAAATCATTTCTGCATCCTTGCAAATGCCTTTATTTCCTTCCTAAATTACGGTGCCCAGAAGTGGACACCTACAGTACTTCAGTTGAGGCCAAACCAGTGTTTTATAAAAGTTTCACAACTTACTTGCTTTTGTACTCCACGCCTCCATTTATAAAGCCCAGGACCCTGTATAGCCTATTCACTGCCCTGCCACCTTCAACAATTGATACACATATACCCCCAGACCTCTTTGCAATTGTAACCTTTATTTTACTTTGCCATTCCTCATTCTCCCTACCAAAATGTATCACTTCACACTGTTGTGCATTAAAATTCATCTGCAGTTTGTCCACTTATCACCAGGTTGTCTATGTTCTTTTGAAGTCTTATGTTGTAAAGAATACTGGCCGAAAAGAGAGGACAAGGCTGTTAGGAAGCAATGGGTGGGTCATCAGGGGCTGTGTCACTAGTCCTTGAGCTTGCTTGGCTGTGAGGGCGGGACCAGTAGCATATAGGCCAGACTAGCTATTATGCTGAACCAAAACAAAAATAGCTGGAAAAACTCAGCAGGTCTGACAGCATCTGCGGAGAGGAACAGTTGACATTTCGGGTCCATATGACCCTTCATCAGAACTAAGGAAATAGAGAAATGAGGTGAAATATAAGCTGGTAGAGGGGGGTGGGACAGGTAGAGCTGGATAGAGGACCAGTGATAGGTGGAGGCAAAGAAGAGATTGCCAAAGATGTCATAGACAAAAGGACAAAGGGGTGTTGACAGTGGTGATATTATCTAAGGAATGTGCTAATGGGGACATTAAGGGTAGCAAGCAGGACAAGCAAGTGGCAGATGGCCCTAGTGGGGGTGGGAATTGAAATGGGCTAAAAGGGGGAGATAAAACAATAAATCGAAATAAATTTAAAAATTGGAGGGAAAAGAAAAAAATATATATTTTTTAAATTATAAATGATTGGAAAAAAGGGGGATCTGAAAGGGGGTGGGGATGGAGGAGAGAGTTCATGATCTGAAGTTGTTGAACTCAATATTAAGTCTGGAAGGCTGTAAAGCATCTAGTCGGAAGATGAGGTGCTGTTCCTCCAGTTTGCATTGAGCTTCACTGGAACATTGCAGCAGGCAAAGGATGGACATGTGGGCATGAGAGCAGGGTGGTGTGTTGAAATGGCAAGTGACAGGGAGGTCTGGGTCATGCTTGCGAACAGACTGAACGTGTTCCGCAAAGCGGTCACCCAGTCTGCATTTGGTCTCTCCAACGTAGAGGAGACCGCATTGGGAGCAGCGAATGCAGTAGACTAAACTGAGTCACTTGAAAGACGTGTTTGGATGGACCCTTGGTGAGGAGGGGGGAAGTAAAGGGGCAGGTGTTGCACCTTCTTCGCTTGCATGAGAAGGTGCTGTGGGAGGAAGTTGAGGTGTAGAGGGTGATGGAGGAGTGCACCAGGGTGTCCTGGAGGGAACAATCCCTGCGGAAAGCCGTCGGGGTGGGGTGAAGGGAAGATGTGTTTGGTGGTGGCATCATGCTGGAGTTGGCGGGGGATGATCCTTTGAATGCGGAGGCTGGTGGGGTGATATTAGAGGACAAAGGGGACCCTATCATGGTTCTGGGAGGGAGAGGAAGGTGTGAGGCAGATGTGCGGGAGATAGGCCGGACACGGTTGAGGGCCTTGTCAACCACCGTGGGTGGAAAACCTCAGTTAAGGAAGGAGGAAGACGTGTCAGAGGAACTGTTTTGGAAAACTATTATGCTGGAAGGCTCTTCAGACCACATCCGTTGGGGCATTGCCCTTTAATTGTCACTACCCCTTCAAATGACACTTGCAATTTAGCCCTCACCACCCATGTCCCTTTAAGCTGGATCCTACCAGGAATCAGTGATGCATCTAGGGGGAAATTTCGTGTGTGAAACTCCTCCAAACCTGATGAGGTTCAGTCCAGCTCTTCAAACTTTACTCAAGGAATGACTTGCACGAATGGAGGAAAATTAGTCCCACACTCAGTGCCCAACTTCCCCAGTCATTATGATGTATAGGGAGGTATTCTATGAGCAAGTGAGTTTGATTTTTTTTTGTTTAATATGTTTGCACATGTTTTGCAAGAGTAAAACAATACTTGGCTCCATAAGTGGCTCTGTTGGCGACAGAAACGGCCGTCCAGTACCGACGCCCGGACGAGACACGGTGCAAAACTTTACCTATCTTTACTTCCATTTCATCATTGAGGAAGAGGTTGCCAAGCTTGAGATCTCGATGGATAACGTGGTTGTCGTGAAGATATTGGCCGCCCAAGATGATTTGCTTCAGGTAATATCGGGCCTCCGGCTCAGTGACAGCCTTCCGCCTCTTGTGCAATTCTAACAAAGACTGAATGAGAAATTTTACTTTTATTATCACTATCAAAAGACAGAGAGAGAGAGAGAGAGAGAGAGAGTTCTGTTAAAAAGACTAGACAAGGGCAGCCCCTGGCCGCACCCGATCAACAACCCCGGAGGGGTGGGTGCCGGAACCTGTGAAGGTTAGAGTATTGGGTACCAACTGTCGCTTTATTGAACCATTTGGTGAATTATTACAGTGGAAGGTGTTGAGGGAGTATGTGAACTGGGAATACTCCAACAGGCTGTAGGCTCCCAGGGCTTTCAGTTGCTGGCCGAGTGGCTCCGCCCTCTTTGAGACTGAGCCGCCCGTCAGCCAACCCGCTCCAAGCTGCCGGATTTTTAAATATCAACTCCCTTTAAAGGGAGTCAATGAGGCGGCGAGCGGCCCCGAGATCGCACCAAACCCCCCCCCCCCCCATTGGAGCCGGAAATGGACCCAGTGACCCCCCCACCCAACAAGCGGTGGGAACTGAGCCTGTGTGAAACGGACAAGCCTGAGCGGTCAGTCAGCGGCCTGAGCCCGACTAACCCACTCGATACATTGTTACCACTCACCCCAGCCCCTCGATACATTGTTTCCAATACCCGGAGGGGCCCCTTTGATTGGTGCCGTTGCCCGTGAGCCCCTCCCCCACAAATGGTTACAGTTGGTTCCACCGTCCGAACGCGGCGAGGTGCTCCCTTCACCCGGACCTTTCTGTCCCGCAGCCTCCCCCGTCTAAAACGGCCAATCGGCCGGGGACGAGGGTTAAAGACAAACCATCTCTGGAAGTTCGGGACAGGCGGCTCCAATTCCCCTTTCCCCGGACACTCACCCTCCGCCTGCACAGCTCCAGCACGACGTAGACGAAGTCATCATCCTCGAAGAAGCCGTGGAAACCCACCACATTAGCGTGATTAAGGCTCTTGTGGATGGAGATCTCCATGGACATCTTCTCCCTCTGGTGCGGCTTCATCAGCAGCGTCTTGGGCACGATCTTCCCGGCAAACACCTCCTTGGTGTCTATGTCGGAGATCTCGTAGCATTTGGCGAACCCCCCTTTGCCCAGGAAGCGGCCCCTCACGTACCTCTTCATGGTCTTGGGGTTCACCAGGATATCGGGGATCTCCTTGGCCACCGGGGCGGCCACTGCTCCTAGCTTGGCTGACGGTTTACCGGGCACCGTGGTCATTTTTAACCGGTTCAATGCAGAAGGAGAGGGGGATGGGAGAAAAAACAAAGTCCCGAAGAGACTCCTTTCCGGGCCTGTAGCACCCGGGTTGCTGCAGAGCCTTAGGCTCGGGTACTGTTTGACTCTGATGCCACAGTTGAAGGGAGGAGGTTGCAAAGTGCCTAGCGCGTCCGTCCCAGGCCACCAGCTCGCGGGCTCTGATTCAAATCTGGAGCGTCGACAGTTAGCCAGCTCGGCGCCGCTTCCTATTGGCTGATTCCATTTAAATAGAACTGAATGCTGAATGCCGGGAGAGAACGGTTTAAATGCACCCGGGCGACTGCCTAGCAACCGGGGCGATTGACAGGTCTGCGCACCAATCAGAGCTCCGCTAAACCCTTGCATGCTATTTCCGTGGAACCAGAGAAAAGTTACAGCACAGAAAGAGGCCATTCAGTCAATCGTGTCTGCGCAGGCCGAGAAAGGAAAAAAATAACAAGCTAGCTGCCCATTCTAATCCCACCTTCGAGCACCGGGTCCGTAGTCTTGTTGGTTACAAAACTTTACGTGCAGATCAAGGTACCTTTCAAATGACATGAGAGTTTCTGCATCCACCACCATGCCAGGCAGTGAATTCCAAACACCCACCATCCTCTGGACAGAGAAGTTTTTCCCTCATATCCCCTCTAATCCTTTAATCTGTGCACCCCCCCCCCCCCCCCAAAGTAATTGGCCTCTTCACTAGGGGAAACAGCATCCCTACTCTATCCAGGCCCCTGATAATCTTGTACACCTCAATTACATCACCCTTCCACCTCTTCAGTTCCAAGGAAAACAACCCCAACTGCAGGGCGACCACCTTCTGAAACGTGCTATCCACGCTCTAATCCTCTTGAATACACCTCAGTGACACCAGCTGCTCCTCAAGTTCCAAGTATGGCACTTGAGTTTTTCCATTTGGTGGCACTTTCTGTACATGTAGTTGGCAGGATATGGGTAGTGTCCTGGAGTCCCCACATGGTACAGGATGTGCACCCCATGGGTATGAGCAGCCCTCACATACCTCAAATTATTTATTTGCTGCATCAAAATTGGAACGTAAGTAAACACAATAAAATGTTAATTAACTCTCGCTCTGTCCTCGCACCAGTTATTTTTCTAAATCCCCGACTCCCTCACTGGAATTCTCACTCTGTCCTCATGCCATTTTTTTTTCAAAGCAGCTTCTGGCTGAGAGGTAGGGAGGGACACCACTAATTACATATGCCACAAGACCTCCCCCAGAGACTATAGCGTATATAATCCAGGCTGACACTGCAAGTGCTGAGGGAGTGTTGTACTGTCTTTTGGATGAGAATTAAACTGAGACCCCCATCTACCCTCAAACACTAACCATAGGGATTTAAAAAAAAATCTTCATTCCTCTTCCATCTTCTCAGAAAAAAAAGGTAGGCTATTTAGGACTGAGATAAGGAGCAAGTTCTTCACTGAGAGTGGTGAACCTTCGGAATTGTCTATTTCAGAGGGCTCTGGAGGCTCAGTCATTGAATATATTCGATGCTGAGATTGATAGATTTCTAGATAGTAAAGACATCAAGGGATATGGGGATAGTGTGGGAAAATGATGTTGAGATAGATTAACCATGATCTAGTTGAATGGCGGAGAGGCTCAAGGGGCCGAATGGCCTACTCCTCCTATTTCTTATGCGAGTTTGCTCAAGTAAGCTTTGCCTGGACTATGATTCCCAGCGGCCTCATGCAGATGCAGCAACATTAGGAGGCAGCCTGATGCAATCTCTAGATATCAAGGTTGAGTTGGCCGAGATCCTTCATGACCTTGTGGTAAGGAGTTGCTTGGGGAGAAGGAGAAGTTCATGTAGTGGACAGGAAGTAGAGGAAGAGGATGCTTACAGGGATGGCCAAACAGTCATAAATAGAAAATAATTACATAGAAAATTATTGTAAAGTTACTAAAATAATTAAAGCATTCACAGAGGATCTGTGGAGATGGCTCTGAATTAGATAATTGGGGACATAATTATATGCATGCACAAGGGCTCCATTTATGGTCCTGTTATGTATTGAGTATAGGATACAATATATCCTAGCCTTACATTAAGTTACTGCACTAACTACTGTCACACAAACACTAACATTTTCACTTCTTAGGAAAGGGGACAGTATTTGGAGATTTGGAACTATAAACCATTGGGAGAGGAATATTGAAGCAATTGAGAAAGGCTGAGATACAATGAAGACTGCCAATGAGCACCGACTGGGGAAAGGTCATAATTCAGAACTGAAGGACAATGAGTTGCAGGTAGAAACCAAACATGAGCTGGAGAAGAAGACTGGGAGTCACACCAGACCTAGAGAAAATGTACAGGGCATCGGTAAGATACAGCTAGTGTACTACCGTTTGGTGTCAGTATTAAATACTGTCTAGATGGAAAGCTTTGATTGCCTCAGTGCCAAAACTAAACTGACTACCATAGAAATACATGATCTACTGTTTGCAGATGACTCCAGTATCATTTCCCACTCTTCACTAGACTTGCAAATCACTCTTGATCTCAACTTTGCAGACAAGAAACTCGGCCTGTCCTTGAATATTGACAGAACAAAACTCATATCAACCCATGCCAAATCAGCCAAATATTCCACCTCCTATACATGTTAAAAGAGAGATTCTGGAATATGTTGAACACTTCCCATACCTCAGCAGCCACCTCTGTCAAAAGGTGAGATCCAATACCAGATCTGCTGAATCAGTTCAGCCTTCGACAAATTACAGCAGCAAGCTATTGACAACAAAGACTCCCACAAGTCAACAAAAGTCCTAGTGTACACGTGGACAGTGTACCAGCAACACACAAAAACGCTAGAGAACTTCCACCAGCAAAGCCTCTGTTGGATCGTCCAGATTCAATGAACGGGAGGACCGTTGCACAAACGTCAGTGTCCTTCTTGAAACCAACTCCATAAGCATTCAAGCAAAACTGCAAAATCAACTTTGATGGATTGGACAGTGTGTCCAGATGGCTAAAAAGTGCCAGATTCTGTTTTTCCAATTCTCAAAAGGCCAATGTTCTAGGGGATGCCAAAGAAAATGCTTTAAAGACATTCTGAATCTTCTCCTTGAAGCATGACAGCATTGACATTAATGACTGGGAGGAACTTGCCAGCAATTGTTCAGCCTGACAACTTGTCCCTCAAGCTGCATCACATTTTGAGTCACAATGTCTTAATGAGGCAAAGGAGAAAAGGAAGAAAATCCTGCACTCAAGGACCCTTTATGTCATAGGACCTCCTGTCCCCTGTGCCCAAAGATCTGGTGATCAAGAATTGACCTGTTCAGTCAGATGAAGACCCATAGCAGAAATTCACAATCCTAGGTAGACGTAATCTTTGAATTGAGGGGCAGCCAATGATGACAACTGAGGATGGGGCAGGTTATGATGATTAGATGTGTAACGAGGCTAAGGCAGGTTATGGTGACGATTTGGTGCAGACTGCGGGTGAGGCAGGTTATGGTGACGACTTGTTGCAGACTACGGGTGAGGCAGGTTATGGTGATGACTTGGTGCAGACTGCGGGTGAGGCAGGTTATGGTGACGACTTGTTGCAGACTGCGGGTGAGGCAGGTTATGGTGACGACTTGTTGCAGACTGCGGGTGAGGCAGGTTATGGTGACGATTTGGTGCATACTGCGGGTGAGGCAGGTTATGGTGATTTCCTGCATATCAAAAATGGGGCAGTTTATGACTGTGCAAGCTCGACTTCAGTTTCCTTTGTTCATGAACATCTCTCAGGGACACTGGTACCCTAACCTGTCTAATTGCCCCTTCAGGCTGGGTAGCACAATTTTGCAAAAACCAGACAGCCCACATAGATATGCCCTAGCAGGCTAACAGACAAGGAGATGCAGCTACTTTATTCAATGTTGTTTCTTTTACAGCCTCACAGAGATGTGTCAATCATACCCTAGTCAATCAACAATTCACTGGAGTCTGATCAGAGGTATAATGCTGCACTGGCGGAGGGGCAGTATCAAGGGAGTGCTGCACTGGCAGAGGCGCAGTTTTCTGCAAGTATTTATTCCCTATGGTACTATTTGAAGAAAGCAGCAATGTCATGGTCAAAATCAGTAAATAACCACTTTCATCTTATTGCTGTGGTGATTGCACTTGAAAGCATGAATCATGTTCCAGAGTTGTAATACGTCTCATTATCCAATCCTACAATTCTCTGAGAACTCTACATTCCTCCAACAATGGCTTCTTATACTCACCATGCCTTCCTGAAATCCCTCCCTAAACCTTATAATTTACCTTAAAACCTACTACTTTGACCACGTTTTTAAGTCATTTGACCAAATATCTTGTGGCTTCTTGTCAAATTATGTTCGATTACCCTCCTGATAGACAACTTGCGTTGTTTTACTACAGTAAAGGTATTATATAAATTATTACATAAGATCAGGCGTGCTCGCTCTCCTTATTCTTTTGGTGGGTCCCTGGCTTACTCAAGGAGCATATGCAACGCAGTGAGAAGCAAAGCTACTCCAGCTGGTCCATAGACAGGGTAGAGGGTAAGAGCTGGGTTGGCAACCAGATACTAAGCTTCATCCATAGCAGACTGAGGAGGCCCTCAGTACAAATCTGCCACCATCTGGCACGTTGAAAATCTTACTCAAGAAGCCTATCATCACAGTTGGTTTAGAAAAATCCACTGGCAGTCAGCAGCAGTCACCTGAGGTAGGCAGAGTAGCTGTTGGGGCATAAGAACAGTCAAGGATGGAAAAAAGCAATTCTAACCTTGTCCGTTTGATGCACTAACTCTCTCAATGTAACACCCAAATACACTTTAATGTTTAAAAAAGCACATAAATATTTGAGAGAGAAAATAGTGAGACGGCAGGTTAATGGGATAAAGTGGATCTCTCTTTCAGAGAACTTCTATCGACACAATGGGCTAGAAACCATACTTCTGTGTTGCAATTATGTGATTATAAGGCTTGCTGGTATGTGTCCCTTTGGTGACTGTTGTTGATTAAATACTGCAGTGTACATACTTCCCTCACCTCTGTGCTCTATAAAGTCCTTCATGGCTGCAATTTATCATTTTCAAGGAGAATTTATAATGCACAAAAACCAAGGGTAACCATGAACATTTATTACATTTGCATATGAAGCTTTCTAATTAATTCTTTGACAGATGTGACAGACACAGCAGATCCAAGTGGTGCTCTGGTGTCCTCCAGTTCCCTTTGGAGTGTTGCAGGCAAAGTGCACTGCAGAGGGAACCTGTTTGGAAACAGTGCTGGACAGAACTGGCACAAAAAAAATGAATAGAATCTGGTTGTTCTTCTAAAGAGAGGGGCAGAGTACACTGTACAAACAGCTGGAAACAGCAGTAAATTGGAGCTGTGCTCAGAAAATGTGCACCATGGCTGGGGCACGGCAATGTGAAACTGCACAATATATATGGCATGAAGCAATACTAATGTCAATTGAATCTGGGGTGTTTCTGATACTGTTGCACCTTGACAATGAGTCACCAAGGGTTACACTGCAAGTTCTCACCTCCCATTATCCATGTGCTTAGCCCTAGATAACTTACTTGCTATCAATGAGAAGCACTGGCGGCAAGCAAGAACCATCCCAAAAGAGGAGGTATAAAGAGGGAGAAAAAAAAATTTGATGGACAATTCAAGGTTATATATTGTCCCATTGCCCAAAGTCCCACTCAACTCTTGCTCTAAGAAGTGAGATGATATCTACCCTCAGTTTTGAGATTGTCTGGTGCCTACCACAGGGAAGGTGAACTGATGGGACACTGACCAGTTCAAGCAAATGAAATGGGTGTCCTTAGGAGGTAGCAAAGCAGCTACCCAGTTTCCCAAAACCCATTAGCCAAAGGAAGACCAAGAGCAACCAAATAACCAGAGAGCTCCAGTGCCCCAAACCAACACCAATTTGAACCCTACTTGCTTGTCTGAAGACCCCAAAATCTGGATTCTAATCCTTCTAACTATGGACATTCAAGTCTACATAACTACGCAAGACCATAACTGCACGTTATCTATGACCTGGGTTCAATTTGTCACATGGCATGCTTACTGCAGAAGCTTCAAAAGCTGTAATTTTCTTAAAAAATCTGTCTTGATGCCCTGTGAAGTCAATTCTCTTTCAATCATTTTATCAGGCACCATGCCTTGGTTGAAGAATTGGTCTTTAATTAAACGTTCTTTCATATAAACTGGATACACTTTGGTAACTAAGGATCATCACTGGTTTGATGGAAAGGTAGACCCCTCACCATCAACACCCCCCCGCCCCACCCCCTAGTTCTCACCGATATCCAAGAAACAGCCAAAGCACTGAAACAATGCTGCACATTTCACTGCTGACTGACACCCTCCAAGAATTTTGCCTCCTAGGGAGCTGTATCCTGCATTGCATCAACAAGGATCCCAATTAGTGTTGGTAGTTAAGCGGATTAAACAGTATGAATTGTACAAATAGCAGGTGGCAGACAGTCTGAAGGGCATTTTACACAAACATTAAGTCTAGAATGACTGAATTCTTAAGAGAGAAAGCATATAATCTTTACATTCAGTCACAATCGAAGCTCTTTTCCAATTTATAAGCAGATTAAAACTGTTAATGTGTGTAGGATGCTCAATGATTTAACATTTCACCACAGAAATAATTTCTAGAATAAATATGGTACGTTCCCAGGCTCTGGATTTTCTCTGGCTTTATGCAGGGCCAGCTTATGATTTAAAATTGGTGAAATGAAGACTACCCAGACATACAGAGAATCACTGAGTGTAGAGGAGCAGCAAGTCTTCACCAGACCAAAGACGAATACATATAATTTAGAGCACCTGGGTTTCCCTACATTACAGCCTCTCCATCACTTGGGAGTGCCCAGGCAGAATCTAGGTCTTCTGTTTGTCCAGTCGTTCACTTTCAGTTCCCCAATTAACTGGATTCTGCAACAAGAAAACAAAGTTAAATGTAGAATGACGAATGCCCAGGAGGAGCTGGTTCAAAGCTGGGAACTAATGGAAGAGTTCAGACAATTTATATATAGAATAACAAACACATGGGGGCAGAGTTAGGATTGTGCAATCGTGCAAGGTCCTCAGAGGATCCAGTGATAGCAGACCTGCGCTTGGCTGATCAGCTATTTTAGATTACCCATTACAAGCAGGATCATATATTTGTGGGTTTGACAGTAGAGTAATCCAGCTAGTGCTTTAGTATTGTTATCTAGTAAATAATAGGAACCACAAACCAAACCTTTAGACAAGGTAAGAACTGCCCCAAATAGGTGTTGGAAAAACTGGAAGAAAAACAATTTGAATAGTGAGTAAATGCTTGTTCAAACTCAGAAATGTGTAGTGGGATGGGATGGAAATGCTGTGTATGCAAACTTGGTGCAGGTGGGTGTGAGAGGACTAGTTCACTAGTCACTTCAGCAGAGACATGTCATTATATAGCATTTTATCATGAACTTCCCAAAATGCCTTACAGTGCGTTTCTATGCAGGCAATGTTATGTAGTTAAATACTATATAGCCACGTATCAACTATCTTTCTGGGATCTTGCTATGAATGACCAGTTAATGTGTTGCTAGACGTCACCATTGAGGGAAAAATGTTGATCAGGATATGAAGAACTCCTTACGCTTTTACGTATCATGCCTTGAGGTCTGGAACCTTTAACATCCATTGAACATGAAGATGGGGTCTTGGTTTAATGTCACCTCTGGAAGACAGCATCTCTGACAATGTAGCACTACCTCAACACTGAAGCACAGCACCAGCCATGATGATCTGCTCAAGTCCTAGTGCATTTGGAACTTTTGGGCCAGTAGGGACAGTGCTACTGACTGAGCAGCACCAACGTGTCACCTGTTCACTAACTCTTGATCCATTACACCTCTTTAGAATCCAGGGGAGAGCTAGTTATAAATTATTTTGGGGTAGTTACAGGGAGTGAGAACAGATCAACACCCTCCAAAGGAAAGTATTTAAAAATTAACATTTCTGCAGGAGCTGGAAGAGAGGCAGGCCAATCATGAAAAAAATTAAAGCTTCAGGATTCAGCCAGCACAAACAAAACTTCGGATCTGAAGGCAAAGCCAGTCACATCTCAAATCTACCGTGGAGCTCAAGGGCTCAGACAGGGGTGGAGTGAAACAAAAGCAGCTTAAATATTAAACTCAATGCACCCCAGGCATTTGCAGGTTTATGAGTTTCACTAACACAGGTTCCCTTTTGTCACCATACCTGTACTTGTGGTGCTCTGGAGAAAAGGCTCTCTCATATCTGAGACAGCGGCAGAAACTTCTGGTAGTAGCTCTTTGTGACATCCATCATAAGCTCCTGTGTACACTCTGGGAGCTCACCAGCAAAAAGACCTATCAGGAAACACCACAAACCCAGTTAAAGAAGGACCCCCTCTCCTCGACCTACAATAGTCTACAATCATCTTGTATGCTCAAAGTCTTGCACTTATATAGTCCATCTTACAATCTCAGGATATTCCAAAGCGTTTTACTGCCACTGAAGTATTTTTGAGGTGTAGTTGCTGAGGTAATGGAGGAAACATGGTAGCCAATTTGCACACAGCAATATGATAACGGCCAGATAATCTGTTTTTATGATATTGACTGAGGGATAAATATTGACCAGGACACTGAGAAATAACTTCCCTGCTCTTCTTTGAATAGTGCCATGTGTGTTCTACATCCATTTGATAGGGCAGATGGGACCTTAGTTTAATATCTGATCTGGAAGACCACACCTGTGTCAGTGCAGCACTCCTTGAGTACCGTACTGAGTGTCAGCCTAGATTGCGTGTTCAAGTGCCTGGTGTGGGACTTGAACCCACAATCAGAGGAGAGTGCCACCCAATGAGCCATTGTTGCACCTTGAAAAGGAGAGGGCATTGCACATTCTGGGGCAACACAATTTATATCCGGGGCAAATAATTCAAAATAAATGGGAACCATCAAGGTGAAGGATGTTTCCACTTCTGACACCCAGTTCCAGCATGAAATACATCCAGGTCACAGACAGCCTGGCTAGAAGCTGTGTAAAGCATTTTCTCTCTCTCCTTCTCAATCAGATCATGAGAAGCTGTGGGATTGAGGATATCAGAACAACAGAGGGATTTCCTCTTACCATGGGCCTCAAAATTAACAACTAATATCCCTCCCTTCAAAGTAAAGAAAATAAATCATAAACAGTTCAAAGATTCTGAAACTATTAGGTTCAGCTGTCAGTATTTAAGAATCTGACTGTAAACTGCACTAATGTGTCAGACGTGCAGAGATGTCTGTAACTACAACTTGTATTTACATAGTGCCTTTAACATAATAAAATGTCTTGAATTACACTTAAGTTTCCTCTGTATCCATCTCCCCATGTAATGCCATACTATTACAAAGCTGTGTGGCAGTAACACAGTGCTGCTAAAACAATTGGCACAATAACATGACTTTATCCAGTCCGTTAACTGCAGTAAACATGGCTGCCTACCCTTCCCTACGATGGGTGATCACTCTGGACCCAGACAATTAAACGCAGTCCCAGCTATCGTGGGTGTGATGCTGGTGTTTTGATGTATTCACCTGGGCAACCTGAGAAGATGGTGAAAGGCGGGACCACGGTTTCTGGCGGCAGGACAGTGTTGTCCAGGATTTTGCAGCAATCTTTCAGAACACATCTCCGACCCTATGGAGAGATAAACAGCATATGAGAGAATGCACTTCACCCTCTGAGAGAACACAACAAACTGCAATGTATTAATGAGCATGGCAATGAAAATAGAAGCATGCTAGGAGGGAAAAAAAAAACACATGCTGCAGCTGTACGAAAGAAAAGCATCAGAGGGCTCTGAGAAACATTAACAGGACAATGAAGACAAAAACTCTGCTCAAGGTACAGAACCAGCTGCTATAATCCTCCTATTAAAACAGTTCTTTACGTGTCCACTCAGTGAGCTCCAGCTGGTTATTTTACCACAGGAGCATCACATTGCCCTTAGACACCCACTTCTAGCAGTGACCAGTGGATAGCGGTGAGAAGTGGGAATCCTGGACCACGTGGCCCCTCCCTAACCCAATAACACTGAGCAAGTGACCACAGTATCAGGAGTTCGACTGTAAAATTCAACAGCTGGGCACAGCAGCCCTGAGATACACTGACTCACTGCCCATCCTGCAATTAAAATAAAATCATAAACATTTGCACCTTACAAAACAAAGTTATCCTTCACTCACAGCAGGTACAAATATAAGATAATCTCTTTTACCTAGAGGCAGAAAGCCTCATTAGCCATTCATTATTCTGATCAAAAGTAGCAACTATGGATCTGTGTACGATCGAACAGTTTACTGATACCATCTGCTATAGTAACCTGAAATCTGCATCCCACCTTCCCCTGATAAGCTATCAACCCTTTGCTTAAGAAGAATCTATCCACCCCTGCCTTAAAAATATTCAAAGACTCTGCTTTCACCAGGAAGGGAGTTCCAGAGAATCACAACCCTCAGTGAAAAAATGTCACCTCATCTGTGTTTTAAATGGGCCACCCCTTATTTTTAAACAGTGGCCCCTAGTTCTAGATTCTCTCACAAGAGGAAACATCCTCTTTCCCATCTACCCTGTCAAGACCCCTCAGGATATGTTTCAATCAAGTCACCTCTTACTCTTCTAAAGTCCAGCAGATACAAGCAGTCTGTCCAACCTTTCCTCATAAAACAACCCAACCATTCCATGTATTAGTCTGGTACACCTTCTCTGAACTGCTTCCAACGCACCTACATCCTTCCTTAAATAAGGTGACCAATACTACACAGTACTCCAGATGTGGTCTCCCTAGTGCCCTGTACAACTGAAGCATAACCTCTCTACTCTTGTAATCAATTACCCTCACAACAAATAAAATAACATTCTGTTAGCTTTCCTAATTACCTGCTGTACCTGCATACTAGCCTATCAGCAATGCCTCTGCAGCATCCTCCAGGTTCAATGGAGAACTACTGAACAAAAGGTAATGTCTTCTTGAAGCCAGCTCCACAAGCAATCAGGCAAAACTCCTGCAAAATCAACATTGATGGACTGGACACTGTGTCCAGATGGCCGAAAACCATCTTCCCCACCAGTTCCTGTTCTCTCAACTCTCAAATGGCCAACATTCCAAGGGAGGATAAAGAAGACACTTCAAAGACACTCAAACTCTCCTTGAAATGAGCCAGCACTGACCTTAACAACTAGGAGGAGCTTGTTACCAATTGTTCAGAATGGCGACAAATTATCCATCAAACTGCATCATGTTGAGTCCCAACATCTTAATGATGAGAGAGATCGGTGGCAGAGAAGGAAAGAAAAAAAAAGCAAATCCTGCACTCTGAATCCCACTACCTTGTGGGACATTTTGCCCCCTCTGCCCAAAGATATGCGGGTTGAGAATCAGCCTGCTCAGTCACATGAAGACACATGGCAGACACTCCCGACCCTGAGTAGACGTCATCCTCGAATCGTGGACAGCTGATGACGACAACTTGCTCCATGTGCAAGGGTGTGTGCATACAGGTGCAAGTAAGTGTGGATATGTGCTGAAACTCAGCAGTTTAGTTCAATGAAGAACAATGACAGTGGGCGAAAAATAATAAGCAAGCAAATTTCCACCTGTCTGAGACTGAACACCTCTCCCTAAGGGCCAGTGAACCTAAGAAACTTGCAACATCTCGCAAGTGTTCAACAACAGACACACCTGTTCAGTGGGTTAAAGGTCCGTGGGTTCACTTGCTGTGAATTTCTAGACACAGCAACATCATCAGCACAGGACCAGACAATCCAACTACCCTTCTCACTGTGAATTCCTTCCTTGCAAATCTCTAACTCCACCCTCATTCCCAGCATTTCTCTTTGTAACTATGTATACCCCAACCACCACAATGACCCCCCAACCCCTAGCTTAACTTTCCGCATACAATTCCCTTACCATCCCTGCATAGGTTTAACCCTCTCAAGGTCTTTTAACTCCCCGTTGCAAGCTCCTACCTCTCACAGGCTGCTGTTCTAAACTACATAACAAGAAAGTACCACACAGATACAGAATGGACAGTGTCAGCATGACTAAGAGGGACTATACTTACAATAACACAGTTCTTCCCTATGTGAACATAGGATCCAATCTGTGCAGCATTTACCACGCAGTCTTCCTCAATGAACACATGGTCTCCAATGTGTAGTGGGAAGAAGGCAACCCTGTATTATAAATGAACAGCTTGATTGAATTATGATGTCTTGATCAATAGCAATTTAACAAACAGATAATCTAACCCAGACCTGCTCCCATACACCAGCTCACCTGCTGTCAGACAGCAGCACTGGCACAGACCCTTGCATTAGAGTGCTGCCTAGCTACCTCTAATATCAGCAAATTAATACAAGCCATCAGGATCTCTGCATCTTCGCATATTGAAGTCAAAGTTTTTCACACTTTCTCTGACTATAAGTCATTCCTGTTCAGGAGATCAGAAGCGTTGAGCTCTTCACCACCGCCAGGAAGATGAACTTGATTTTAGGACAGGGAGAAGAGTGTACTGACCCAATAACTGACACAACTACCCTTTTACAAGTTAATGAGAAGGTAGACTGCTAGGAGGCAGCTCTGCTCCTCCATTCTACTCAAAGAAGTCCTGCCAATATGGAGGTGTTGAGTGGTATAGGGGGCACTTATCCAACTGGACAGTGCAACAAGTTAACTCTCACTCAACCTTCCGCAAAAGATTCCAGGTTGAGTGGTGCATGTGTTAGCTCACCACAGCCAGGGCAAAGCAGAGTTACAAATACATAATACAGCCCTGCACTCACTGGGGAGAAAAGAACAATTTGCAAAGGTGTCTACTTCTGTTCACTTGTCAAAAATGCTTGTTGGAGAGTGCATGAAAGTGGAACAGGATCAGCACTGAGGCATTTCCCCTGTCTTGCAGACAGTCTACTAACACATGGCAGGGCACTGGCGGGGATGGGATGCCTGTCCCACATGACAGAGCAATACAGTGAGCGGTCAAAGAGAGAAAGGACCCCATCCCACAGAGCAAGGCACAGGGGAAGAACCTTGAGCTGCCTCTCCCACTTTGTAATTACCTTCTTAAACCCTCTGCCTCTTCTTCCTTTAAAAATCTCAAATCCAGAGAGGGTTTTTAAAGCTGAGAGATAACTGAAAGGGCAGCAGATAACTCTTTACATTTCTTGAAAGCACCAACCCTGCCCCTCAATTTAAATCATAAAGTATTATGGAAATGCTACATGTAACAAAAAAAATTGCAGTTATTTTTTAATTGCCACTGAACTCTGCTGCCACCTTGTGGCAAATCGCAAATTTTCAAATGGTGTCACAGGAGTTTAATATACAAACCTTCCTTTGTGCTCATTAATATAATCACAGGGTTCTAATATATGTAAACATTCCTAATGCCTGTTATTATACAAACTCAGATTATTCTAATATACAAACCATTCTATTTTTCTCTTACTGTAATCTTGGAGTGCCCAGTATCTGTGTGTAGAATTTCTGGGTCTATCATACTCAAACCCTTCCTAGCTCTGCCCCCAGTAACAGTGAAAATGAGATCTAAATGTTGTATCAAAAAACAAGCTTCACAACCCTCAACAGGTAGTGTATGCAGGTCACATAGAATCATTGCTTAATGCAGGTCTGTCAATGACCATGACAAGCAAAGTCATTGTTCAGCCCTGGTAGCAGAAACAAATCTGAAATGTGTGTGAAAACAGATTATGCAATGGAATCTCAAAGCAAAAGGCCATTGTTTGTAAAAAATCTGACTCGATAGAAACTTCTGTAAGACAAGGAAAGACAGACAAAGTGAGTTCTTGATTTACATGGTTGATGTATGAACCGTTCCAAGTGCCATATTAATGTAATATTGGGTCTGTAAAATGCAATAGTCTCACCCTTTGCTGAATTTCTTGAAAGGTGGGCGTATGACACTTCGGCTCTTGATGACACAGTGCCGTCCAACCCTTACATTCGCCAGGTCTCCACGGATGATACAATCGTTCATAACAATGGTCTGATTTTAAAAATAACATTGTCACAATAGACTCTGAATGAAGCAGCCACACAGGATTGAGTGTTAATCTTCTTGTCAAAGCTGCATTTTTGTCAATCCATTTACTGATGTCTAGTGACTAACATATTTGAATGAAACATTCCCAGATTAAGACGCCTAGACATCAGTACAAACTATTTTGGGGAGTTGCTGCTTTCTTAGTGGGTAAGTGCACAGCCAGATGCAGTACTCAGCAATACATATCAGATGGTCCCAGATCTGTGCCGTTATCTGATCTCAACTAAGGCAGCAATCGGGGTGCAGAAATGAATTTCTACACTCCTGGATCTGGAAGGGGGGAAATAATGCAGCCAGAATCTCTGATAGCTTTCCAATCATTAGTGCTGGGAGGTACTATGGCGTATAATAGCATAGTGGTTAAATTACTAGACTAGTAATCCAGAGGTCTGCACTGATGGTCCAGAATCTTGAGTTCAAATCCCACCAGGCAGCTGGGGAATTTAAATTCATTTAAAAAGCTAAAATCAGTAAGCATGAAACCTCCAAATTGTTGTAAAAACTCATCTGATTCACTAATGTCCCTTAGTGCCTGTATGGTACTCGAGATTTCATTTCCCACCTGAAATGACCTAGCATGCAATCAATTGTACTTGAGAAGGTGGGTTATTAAGGGTAGAAAATAATACTGGCCTTAAAAGCAACATGCACATTCCGTGTATGACTAAAAAAAAACTCCATCTCTTAATTGATGCCGAGCCACATGAGGAAATAATAGGACAGGTGACCATCAGAGATAGGGTTTAAGGAGTGTGTCAAAGCAATTGATAGAGGGTGTCATGAAGATATTAATGCATATAATGTTATTGGAAATTATTTTAAATTGGACTTGTAGTAGGGTCTGTGTCTATGGGTGAGTCTGTGTCTTAATTGGATTAAAGGCAGCTTGTCTGGATGCTTTGATGTATAGTAGTTTTGAGATGTTAATTGGTTGAACAGTAAGTTAAAAGGTAAAGAGTACATTTACATTTTGTTGAATAAACCATTCAAAGACTGTGGGATGAAATCTTGCACTTAGCCAGGAGACATCAAGCAATATATTTATATTACTAATAAAATTGGTACTATGAAAGGGATTTTATTGTTAGGAGAGGTGGAGTTCAAAGGGTTTGGTAAAACAATGAGAATTTGAATTCAACAGGAAGGCTAGGTATACAGAAAAGTTGTGTGTGTGGAAGGCAGAGGCATGTAATACCTAACCATCCTGCAAAACTTACCACTGTGTCTGCGAAGGAACAAATTGAAAGGAACCTCATTTTGAATTCATAAGATAAAATGTGCTTTGCCTGGTGTCTGTTTAAGTCTATGGGTTATTGTTGCCTTGGGGAAGATTACCTGGGAGTGATTAGTTTGGGGATTTGTTTAATAGTTATTATGGTAATAATTTGTAGACATCTGTATGTGTTTAATACCTTGTTAAATTAATAAATGTTTAATTTAATTTATATAAAAGCCTCTGGAGGCTTGGTGGTTTTAATTCCCGAATTCAAAACAGCATCTCAAACATACCAACTGAAAATATAGGTAATGACAGTTGTTTATAAAGTTTCCCTCTGGGATTTTAAATAACAGCCTTTTCCAACTGCTCTGTCATTACAGAGGGGTAGAGGGGCAGAAAGGTCCAGGGAGTGAATCTCCAGGGCCGAAACATTGAATGCATGGCTACTAATGGTGTAACAATGAAAACTGGGATCCACAGGAGGCCAGAATTGGAAGAGCACAGAGGTCTTGGAGGGTGTTGGGCTGGAAGAGGTTATAAAGATGGGAGGCAGGGGGCTGGGTGCAGCCAAGAGAGGAGTTGAACACAAGGATGAGAAATTAAAATCGAGGCATTGCCAGACCAACAGCCAATATTGGTCAGCAAGAACAGGATAATGGGCAAACAGAACTTGGTGCAAGTCAGGATAACAGGAGTAGAGTTTTGGATGTTGCCCAAATGCACATTTGAAGAACTCACAGAATGTGCCTACATCTGCTCTACTTACCTTCCCATTGAGAACTATGTTCTGGCTCCCACACAGCACAGACTGCCTGCTCACTTTGTTACCAGAGGCCTGCAGACATAAACCATTACCTCAGATTAGCTCACAGCAATAGAAAAATTTAAAATCAAAGTCAGTATAAATGTGTCTTTGTGTTCCTATAAACAAACTTCACACCACATTTTATTGTACCTTAGGGACTGGGTAGGGATATGGGTCACAGACTGACCTTTCACCTGAGTTTAAACCGATCCCAGGCTAACTGGGTGAAACCTTCTCCATCTGCAGCCTGCATGGATCCTACACGAGCTAAATCTGGGTGATCTCAATCCAGTTTCTAGTAGATATGGGTCCACAGTACAAATTAACAAAATCAGCCAGAAAAGAAAGCATGGCACATTGGTGCAACGGGGAAAGGTGTTCTTCTGAGTTTGGGACAAAGGACCTTCATCCTGCATCATTAGTTGGTGCAGCCTGTTATCCTATCCAATTCCTCCCCATCCACTACAGTGCACCCAGTAAAGAAATAGCTTGTATTTATAGACTATCTTTCATAACCTCAGGACTTCCCAAAGCATGTTGCAGTCAATGAAATAGTTTTGAAGTGTAGTCACTGTTCTAATGTAGGAAACATAGCAGCCAATTTGCACACAGCAAGATCCCACAAACAGCAATGTGATAAATAACCGGGCAATCTGATCTTATGATATGGATTGAAGGATAAATATTGCCCAGGACACCAGGGATAACTCCCCTCTTCTTCAAAACAGTACCATGGGTCTTTCACATCCACCCACACAGGCAGATGGGGCCTCAGTTTTACCATCTCATCCGAGAGAAAGCATCCCCGACAGTGCAGCACTCACCGCCCAGGGCTGCTCCCATTTTCTGGACATTTGGCTGCCGATCCCCCTTTATTCAGAACGGGACTAAAACACCGCCACACCCTCACCGTCTCAATATATTCCGCCTTGTTATACAGGATCTCGCACAGCTCCATCCTCCGTTATCGAGGCTACCGCTGCCCTTCTCATCCGGAAGCACAATGCGCACTTCCGGGACAAATTCACCGGCGTCGACCCGAACTGTCTGAATAAAAATTGAAATGCCCGCTGCTGTTCCTTTCATTTTCCGTTGTTAGACCGCCATCCTGAATAAAGATCGATTAAAGGTTAATATTTTAATTAAAAGGCGGGCTTTTAATGATTCACGTTGGGAACGACCAATAGCGTGGAGAATTAACGCTGCCTTTCCTCCAATCAGCTAATGGAGGAGGGCGGGGCGAGCGGCGAGCCTGTGAGCTGATTGGTTAGAATTGGCGGGGGCGCATGCAGTCAGTTTGCCCAGGTGATCCGGGCATTGTTCCCTCTCCGTGTGAGGGGTCGTCGGTTTGCCATTTACCTGGAGCAAGAGTTCATAAACCTGCACTCCCTTTGGAACATTGACTCACAATGGAGAACAGTGTGAAAAAACCCCTGAGCTGGGAAACCAGGCAGCAGGTAAAGTAGAACCAGCACCGTCAGCTTCTCATCAACTCATTCGCAGTAAGAGCAATATTAACCCAATTCATTATTTATTTCATCTCCAGCTCAAAGAAAGATTGGCTTTGCTGAAGAAAGAATATGCAAAGACAGTCTACAAATTGCAGGTAAATGACCCCTTGTTGCAGCATAACACTTGTATTTGAGAGCTAGTTGGTGAGTGTAGCATAACTTGGGAGAAACAGGTGAAGTTGAGCCTATGGTTCCTAATATCCTCCATCAGTGGGGTTTTCCTTGCCTCATATCTTGTTCTGTTATCGACCAATTGATAGAGATTGATTGCTATGATTAGTTAACAACTCCATTGCTGTTGTATCATGCAACTACCAGGACAGCAGGGCTTGGCCTAAATAGCCAAGTGGTTATGGTACTGGGTTTGTAACCCAAGATCAAGAGTTCAAATCTCACAATGGCAAACAATGTAACTTTATCTGAAAAACAGATGGAAACGTGTTTGTACTGGAAAGAGTTACCAGGACAGCAGAAGGTGAATGCAATGGACTGTGGTACTAAGCTATCATTTGAAGTGCAGTCACTGTGATTATGTTAGCAGCCAATTTATGTACCTCAAGGAAAGTGAGATGACGAACCAATAATCTAGTTTTGTTGTTGGTCAGAACAGAAGTGCTCTCCTGCGCCTCATCCAATAATGCCACGGGACCTTTTAAGTCCACCTGAACAGACAGATGGGGCCTTGGTATAATGACTCATTTGAAAAGATGGCATCCCAGCGGTGAAATATCAGTCCAGATTGTACTTACTGTATAGTTCTGACATTTTCAATGACAAACTTGACTAATTTTGTGGTGAAATGCTTTTCTATCAGTATGGTTGAGGAGAAATCCATTTGCTGAGATGTTGTGATATTAATTAACATATACCACATCAAACAGCATGACACGATAGGTAATTTGTGTGGCTTTAGCTGGTCAAATTCTAGTTGAACCCCTGAGAGCACATTCTAAGGTATTGATTTTACCAAACTCAGCTTCAATATCTTGCTTCTGAGTTGGAAGGCAGTTGGTTCAAGCCACGCTAAAGGACTTGAGTCCATAATTAAGGTTTCCCTCTCATTGACTTTATGTTGGCCAGTCTGATAATCTCTCATTTTCTTTATTTTCTGCCACTAGCGTGCACAGAAAGCTGACCGTGTGCGGAATCATGTTAAAAACACCATCACACACCAGAATCAGCTGCTAGAAGAGCAAAGCGCAACCCAGCTGACAACTGGTAAGTTTTCAGCAAATGATTTTAAACTTTAGAATGGATCATGTTTTTCAGTTGACTTCTCGATCATAATGACCTGAATGATGGGCTTTCCGACAACAAATGGAAACCTTAAGGTGACATGTCACTGGACTGCCCCTGCATTCTGTACAAATGACATTTGGGAGTTGACTTGCTCCTCAATTGTCAACAGTGTGGTTTTGTCACTAGCACTGACATCAGTTGTCTCCTCTGACATAAAGCACCTTAGCTTGTCACCCACCCATTCCAATTCCTAATTAGCATGGAATCAGAAGAGACCATTCAGCCCCTCAAGCCTGTTCTGCCTGATGCTAATTTAGAATTAATACACCAATTGTTTTTAATAAAAAAAAAATCCTTTTAGCTGTGCTTGCCTTTATATTCGGATTGTGTATCTGTCTCTGCTTCCTGCTCTTTCCCACAAGGAAAATAAATTCAGGACCTAATGTATGTTTCTTGAATCTCCTTTTTACAAAGGTGAGTCCTCGCCATTTTTGGATACACGTCAGTCAAGCTCTTCATATCAGAGAAGCCAAGTCCCATTAGAAGAAAGCAACGAGAAAAAATCAGCGGTGACCTTTAACCTTGAGCTGGAAATCATAGACGCCATTGGTGGCCCAAATGTGGCTTTGACAAGCACCTGTGAAAATGTTGAAGATCCTTCAGCAGAACCCGCATTTTCCCCCGTTGTGGAAATAGACCCTGTTGCAAAGACAGATAGTCGAGTTCCGAGTCGTCTGAAACTGAAGAAAAAGAGGTTAAGTGAAGTACTGAAAAAGGAGGTTTGTGGGGCAGCCAGTGAATTGAATGCATCTCTAGCTGTTTATGGAGAACCCTGTGTTAAAGGAATAGAAGAATTGGATTCAGCTGTTACTGAAAAGAATGCAAGGTCTTCTATCTTTAACAGAAGCAACTATGTCCCCAAGTCACTTGGTAGAGATGTAAAGGAGAATGTACAACACAACGTATTCTATGGTTCTTCTCAAGGTGAAGATGACTCTGTGTCATTAAAAAATGAAGCACAAGAGGTAGCAGGTAATTGCTTGACCTCACCCTTGGGCAGAACTGTGAATGACACAGTTTGTTGCAGTCCTGGTGACAAATCTACAGCAGTGTCTGTGTGTGAAAATGAAGCTTTCAGTTCAAGGGACCCAGAGGCACTGACTAAAGCTACCCGACCACAGCAAGCAAAACCAAACTGTTCTGAAGATCTCATTGAAGCCTCTGAGAGCAATCTAACCAGTGAGGCGGCAGTGTTAGAACTAGGTAGGCTGCAGACAAGTACTGCTGTACATGAAGCTCCAGAAGACAGTCCACTGAACTCTTGTACCCTTGTTGAGGGCCTTCTCTTCCCTGTTGAGTATTATGTGCGGACAACTCGGCGCATGACCAGCAGTCAGCGACAGGTGGATCTGGACGCAGTGATTCACAGCCACTTGGGAAAGTGCAGAAATAGTGGCAGAGGAAGGTCTAGGAAGTCCACCCATGACCAAAGCAGTCCTGTAAAAGCCCTCCCCAAGGCAGAGGGAGAGATCAATGACACATTATTACTTTTTAACAGTCAGGAGGGTGATTTTGCTGCATCTAACGCAACTTCTTCACAGCATGACTCATTGTACCCCTGGAATTTTGGTGTTGATTCTCAGAGCATTAAATCAAGCCAAGTGAAAGGGAGAAAAAGAGATAAAAGAGGATCTATAAAACCCAAGCTCACTGATACTAAGGTGTTTAAAGATGCAGAGCTGGCAGAGCGGACTTTAAATAATCACACAATTCCTGATGTTCAACGTATTGTGACTTCTGATGTTCAAAGTGAGAGAGAAAGCAAGGAGAATGAAAGTAACTTTTGTCAGCCAGTGCCCAACACTAATGAACGGTATGAAAATGCTGTAAATAAGTTGAATAGTCATGATTTTTCAGGCATTACTAACTTTAATATCAAGAGTTTCGACCTGTCTCAGGATAAACCTAAACACATTGTGGAACCATTGCAGAGCTCCATTGAAAGCCAGACCAATGATGTATTCGTGTGGCCTTTCAAAGAGGACTCAAATGATCTGCCAACAACACAACGGGAGTCTGTATCAACTGTGCTAGAGCATCACTCGGGATTAAACAGTGATACCGACAGTCAGGAAATGGTCCCAGAGACTCAGCAAGGTCCCTTTCTTGGCAAGAGTTTCAGTGGTACAAGGCAGTTGTTTCCATTGGGGATTGACTTGAACAAAGAGGACACTTTGTCCCAAGAGTCTCAGCCCAGAAGGAGGGTGAGGCTCTCAAAAGGTGAACACTGTGTGCATTGTTGAATTTTAATAGATTTGGCTGCAGGTCTCCTGACTTGATTCTTTTGAGTACTGACATTACAGAGTTGGTAAAGCACATTAGTTTTTGTTTAGGAGAAGGAAAGAAATTACCTTTGACAATCTCAGGAGTTCTCAAAATGCTTCTCCACTAATAGATGTACTTTATGAAGTGTAGTAATCATTGGTGCAAGGGTTGGGGCTGATGACCGGAGAGATTACAATGATCTATAGTTGGGCAGGTAGGAAATGAGCAGATTCATAGTGTCATTTAAGGAGTTAACATGTCTATTATTGTCATTTATTAGCCCCCATGTTAGGAGTATCTTGTGTATTACTTGATTTTTAAGTAAAGATGAGTATGGTGGGAATGGCCACCTGAATGATTTAGGTGTGTAGGTATAGGGAGTAGGAAGGAAAGTGGCAGTGAGGCCACAATCAGCTCAGCCATAATCTTATTGAATGGTGGAGCAGGATCAAGGAGCCGAATGGCCTACCTTTGCTCCTAATTGATATGTCCTTGTGTTGTTTTTCCCTTTGGTTTTATTTTCAATCAATATGTCTGTTTTTAAAAATAAAACTCAGAAGTGCTGACTTTTAGAGAACCAGGACAATTGTGATAAGTTTGTTTACAGTTTTTATAAACACTGGGAGGGAAACTTAAATGATCAGATGCTAGAGACATCCACTGTTCTGTAATAGATCTCAGTTTAGGCGCTGATCTCAGTGCTGTATGGTAAGGTTTCCTGGTGCCTTCATTCATGCTGCATCATAGATGGACATATGCTTCATGAGAAGTCCTTAAAGTATAATTAAACTAAAAATGGATGATAGCACTTGCCTCTAATCTATATATTTGCTTTGCCCATTTAGTGGTTTGCCTCACTTCTTCCATAACTGTGGAAGGCTCATTCTGGTTAAACTGTGATAACGTTGTGGGGCAGGCTTGGTGGACCAGCGGGTCTTTTCTGTCCGTCAATTTCCATCTGCAGTAAGTCCTCACTTAAAGTTGTGGCTGCGTTCCTGACAATTGCAACTTTAAGTGAATCATTGATTCTTATGGGAACCTATGTCAAAGTCGGAGTTCGGTTTCTTTGGACATCTCACTACACACACACACACACACACACACACACACACACACACACACACACACACACACACACACACACACACACACACACACACACACACACACACACACACAAACACACACCCCACCCCCCACCCCGAGGAGGAGGCAAAGCTGGAAGTTGGAAAATGGGTGAGGTGGATGATGGTGGTGTCAGTACGGCAAGGGTGGGGGGAGCAATGTTGGCGAGGCTAGGAGTTGGGGTTTGGGGGTGCAGGATGGAGAAGCAAGGCTGGGAGTAGGAGGAAGAGGGACTGAGGGCAAGGTTGGAAGCTTTGTAGGAAAAGTCATGTTAGCAGGCCGCAGAAGAGGAAGCCTGTGGCAAATTACATTAAAGTGAAACTGGCAATGTTAAACTGATACACTGACACTACTTTATGAAAGATGTTAAAGTGAAGCAAAGTTGCATGAGTCGACGTTAAGCAAGGACTTACTGTACGTTTGAGATTGCTGATGTAATGTGATTTGTATTTTCCCAATAGGTAACTGTTATCGTAGAACACGTGCTGGCTCCAGGAAACTTACCAGTACACTTGAAGAAGGGACGCTGACATGCTCAGAACCATTACTCCCTGTTAAAAAGCCTGTTGTCAAAAGGCTGTTTCACAGCCTGGAGGTCCAGGATTTTGACCTTCCCGATGAGGAATATGGTCAACTTAAAGAGAAGTTAAGAGCAGGGTCATTGAGGAAATCGCTTCTTCCTTCCCAGCACAATATGGTTGACTGTACTGTGGAAACTCAGGTGGAAACAGAGAATTGGGATACAGGGCATTCACCGAACATTAAACAAACTGCAGAAAACCTTGAGGAACACCACCCACAAAGTAAGATGGCTCAGTCATTCCTAAAGCAGGAGATCTTAATATTCTAATCAAAGTACATCAGTTTTTTTTAATAAATGCCCAACATTTACCTTATTCTCTTTGCCAAGTTAGATATTCTTTAAGTATTTTAAGAGAAAGGACAAACAGCACATCGTAGTGCAGATTTCTCTTTGTGCTGTTAGCAGAGCTTAATTGAATAAGCTAGTTATAAACCATACCTACGCAGTACAAATTATATGAACTATAGACTATGCATTTTGGCTTGTAATAGTGGTAAAGATATTCTATGCTGAGCTGCAGTTTTCCAGTGACTTGAGTAGCATCTCTGATAGTGACAGACTATGCAAAACTTCTTCAAGTCAGGCTTGGACATCTCCAGTATTTGAATGAAAGTAAATTTGAAGTTTATGTTTTGTCTGGTGTCAATGAAGGTCCAAATCACAGTTTCTCATCAAGCCACCTTTACCCAGAGGTATTACAACCAGTAACAATAAGTTCACTATAAAAATAAAATTAATGAAGTGTACAATCATTGTATTTAAGTTAGCTTTCATTAATTAACAAGAAAACTTCATGTCAGGATTTGCCAGGATTCTTCAACTGGTTAAACAACATCTGAAGTACTGCTTTTGGATTTGGCCACCACACCATCAGGATATTTTGGAGAAGGTGCAGTGTAAATTCACCAGAATCTAAAAGGGTTAAATTATGAGGTCAGGGTGCATTCCCTTGAGTATAGAAGATTAAAGGGTGATACAACTGAGGTGTTTAAGATAATTGAGGGAGTTGATGGGGTAGATAGAGAGATTGTGTTTCCTTAGGTGGGAAAATCAAGAAAAAGGGACATAACGTTAACATTATTGCCTGGCCATTTAGGGGGTGATCTCACCAAGCACTTCTTCACAGAAAGGGCAATGGAATCAGGTTTTTTTCCCCACCCCCCACATGCCCACCCCAAAAAAACCTCTTGAGGCTGGAGATAAATTTAAAAATTCAAAACTGGGATTAATAGATTTTTGCTAGACAGGTATCAAGGGATATGGAACCAAGGTGAGTGGCATTATGATACAGATAAGCTATAACCTAATTGAATTGTGATACAACCATGAGGAGCTGATTGGCCTTCTCCTGTTCATGTCTGCTCCTAACAGCATATCATTCAATCAAGTACTTTGATTTTGTAATAGAAAAAAATTGAAATGTACCATAGCATCTGAAATTGATCAGCATCTGAATAGAAAAAGCGGGGATGTTTTTCCAAATGAGAGAAGAGTTGCGTGTGTGTGCATGCATGCTGGTGACAATCTCCCATTTTTGGCTGTTGCCCATCTAAATATATGTATTTGTTATTCTGATTAATCATTGCTAAGCCAAAGTCACTGAACTCTCTCCCTAACAGCACTGCTGAGAGTACCTTCACCTTAAGGACTGCAGCAGGTCAGAAAGGTGTCTCCCCACCATCTCCTTTGGAACAGTTGTGGATGGGCAATAAATGCTGATCTGGAGGTTGCAATCTTGGACCATCAGGCTGTAAAAAGCCCTTTTGCAAGTGACACCCGCATCCCATAATTAATAAAGAATATACACACACCAGTCATTCATTTAAGGCTGAAAATGTAAAAGTTACGCCTTTTAATGGATTAATTAATATGCACATGTTTTTCACCTAGAGAGTTTGGACTGCAAGGAAATGAGCAGGACCCCAGAGGAACCAGCAGCAGATGACATGTGTCCTTATGGTCAGAAAAGGCCAATAACTACATCTGGCTGTCAACTATCCTCCAGTGTTCTGCTGTCAACACCTTCCTGTACCCCAAAGGCACGGAACGTCCACCAGTGTGAACAAGGTGCAGGTAGCCCTGTGTTCCCTTCACTTGGCTTTACTCCTGCATCTAGTTCTCCGGTCCTTTCCCAAAACAGTCATGGAAAGCAGAATTCATCCCAAATTGCCACACTGTCACATGCGTGTGAAGATGCTCAGAATAATGACGGGAACTGTGGGCAAAGGTCACAGATATCTACTGAAGGAATGGTGCCACTAGTAAATAACGAAGACACTCTTTCTGCAAGGGAACATCTAGATAAGGATGAATCAGCTCAGGAGCACTTCCATGGCAATTGTGAGACAAACTTCTGTCAGTCAGAAGTTTTGAATGAGGATTATGATGTGAAATTTGCTGAAGAGGACACTGTAATTGAAGAGGTATGATTTTTTTTACGGCACATGCTGGTTAGTACGATGGTGAGATTTGTTCCCATGGATTGTTGAGTGCAGGGTAGGGTACACTGAGTCCGTCATCTTGAGTGTGTTTGAGGCAGAAGTGCAAAGTAGAGGTCAGTAACTATCCCTTAACTAGGTCATCTGGTGGGGCACTTGGATGAGTGAGCCTGTTGCAGTTTGCATTCCCTTTATTGAAAGGTGCGTGTGACTGAGGTGCAGAATTGAAAAGAGCACATTTTTCGTCCCTCTGATTGTCCCCGCTGCAGAGAGCAGCAGTTCCTATCTGTAACGGTATGTAACCCACCTAAACAAACAAAATGCAGTTATTATTTCTGTAATTATGTTAAATTTGCCATCTTTGGTGGCTGCTTCCTTGTCCCTTTCAATGTTGTTTCAAATGCTTTGGGTAGGGGACAGCATTAGCTAAGAACTAAGAGGCATACGATCAGAGAGGGGAGACTTCGGCCTGAGTGAGACAGAGACCGAGTGAGTATATTTGAAAATTTGAGTCAAAGTGGGAATTCGGTGCACAGGAGGAAATAGGTGCTTTAGGTAAGGTTTACTGCAAGAAGTAAAGCGCGCAGAGTGGGCAGTTTGGTGAAGGGTGGGGAAGAGGTGCTTTTTTTTTTCTTCTATTCTTTTTCAGCCTCCAGTATTTGATTTCCACTTTGGCGCAGCAAAACGAGCAGGTAAACCAGTAACTGATATTATTAGTTTTATCAGTATTGTAAAGTTTACTGGTAGAGCCAAAATCTATTGGGAAGTGGAAGATTTATTAATTATAATTAATTAGCAATTAATTAACACATATTGGAGATGGCAGGGCAGGTGATGTGCTGCAATTGCATGATGTGGGAGCTTCTGGATTTTGGTGTGATCTAGGGCAAACATATCTGCAGTAAGTGTCTGTGGCTACAGGAACTTCGGCAGGGCGGTAGCTACCTGGACACTTTATTCCAAGAGGTGGTCAGCCTCCCCCCCTGAGGATGGAGTCTTCTGATTTGGTCAGGGACAGGAGGTTGTGACTGCAGTTGAGGCAGGTAGGGGGACCCAGAGGGCAGGAATACAGGAGCCTTGGCCCCTGTAATTATCCAACAGGTTTGAAGTTTTTACAGCTTGCTTGGATGAGAGTGGGGGATTCAGGGTGGATGAGCTAACTGGCCTTGATAATCTGGTACAGGAAGCCATTCACATGGGGGGAGTTACAAGGAATGAGGTGGTAATAGGGGACAGTGTAGTCAGAGGGTTTGATGCTGTTCTCTGCCGTAAAGGGCATGAGTCCAGGCATCTGTGTTGCCTGCCCGGTGCTAGGTTTCAGGTTATCTGCTCGGGGCTGGAAAGGAACTTACAGTGGAAGGGAGAGGACCCAGCTGTTGTGGTCCACGTTGGTACCAATGACATAGGCAGGACAAAGAAGGAGGTTCTGCATAGTCAATTTGAGGAGCTTGGCAGCAAATTAAGAAGCGGAACCTCAAAGGTCATAATCTCTGGATCAAAGGTTATTGCATGAAATAAAAGCTCATGGTATAGGGATAACACATTGGCATGGATAGAAGATTGCCTGGCTAACAGGAAGCAGAGAGTAGGCATAAATGGGTCTTTTTCAGGTTGGCAAGATATAATGAGTGGTGTACCACAGGGACCTCAACTGTTTACAATTTATATAAATGACTTGGATAAAGGGATTGAAGCGATGGTTGCCAAGTTTGCTGATGACACAAAGATAGGGAGGAAAGTAATTTGTGAAGAGGGCATAAGGAGGCTACAAAAAGATATAGATATGTTAAGTGAGTGGGCAAAGATCTGGCAAATGGAGTATAATGTGGGAAAGTGTGAAATTTTCCATTTGATAGGAAGAATGGAAGAGAGGCACATTATCTAAATGGTGAGAGATTGCAGAGTCCTGAGATGCAGAGGGATCTGTGTGTCTTAGTGCATGAATCGCAAAAGACTAGTAATCAGGTACAGTGAGTAATTTAGGAAAGCTAATAGTGTTATTTTTTTCTTGCAAGGGGGATTGAATACAAAAGTAGTGAGATCATGGTTCAGTTATTCAGAGCACTAGTGAGACCACATCTGGAGTACTGTGTATAGTACCAGTCACATTATTTAAGGAAAGATGTAAATACATTGGAAGCAGTTCAGAGTAGGTTTACCAGCTCAATACCTGAAATGGGTGGGTTGTTTTATGTGGAAAAGTTGGACAGATTAGGCTTGTATCCACTGGAGTTTAGAAGGGTAAAAGGTGACTTGATTGAAACATATAAGATCCTGAGGGGACTTGTCAGGGTGGATGTAGAGAGAATGTTTCTTCTTGTGGGAGAATATGGAACTAGGTGTCACTCTTTAAAAAATAAGGGGTTGCCCATTTAAAATGGAGATGAGGCAAATTTTTTTCTGAGGGTTGTGAGTCTTTGGGACTCTCTTCCTGAAAAGACGGTGGAAGCAGAATCTTCGAATATTTTTAAGGCAGGGTTGGATAGATTCTTGGTAAGCAAGAGGGTGATAGGTTATCAGGGGTAGGCAGGATGCAGATTTGAGGTTACTATCAGATCAGCTATGATCTTATTAAATGGTGGAGCAGGCTCAAGAGGCTGAATGGCCTACTCCTGCTCCTTGTTTGTAAGTTCTAATGTGCGTGTTTATGTAGCAACCTGGCAGTTTTTACTTTTCATTTACTTTTGCACCATGGATGGGGGAGAGCACTGACTTCGTATAGGACCTAGAATCCACCAATTTTACACTGAACAGGTTGTGTGTAATGATCCTTTTTGTTTTCGAAGTCTTTTAATTAAATTTTGTGGGGTTTTTTGTAGGACCATGATGCCTTGACTCTTACTCTGCCTTCCAAACAGTTAGAGCAAAAACTGAAGAGGCAAACCTTGCAGCTAATCTCTATGATACAGGTTAGTAAATACTGAACAATGCCAGAGTTTAAAAGGTAATGTTTTTCTCTGCAAAGTTACTGAGACACAATGAAACAACCTGATTTTAAAAACTGATTCAGTGGTTCAGAATATTGACTAGCTCTGTACTTGCCCTGAGGAATGAGGCTGGGAACAAGCTTTAGTTGAACAAAATCCCAGGAAATTAGCCATCACACAGGAGGAGGAACAATTGTTTTCTTTTATATAGGAAATGTAGCTTATGGTCCTTAAAGGCTTTAATCAAGACTCCAGCGTAGATATAGAACCCAATTTTATAAATGTACAAACCTGGCAGGGAGCCTTGTGATTTCACAATATGCGGAGCTTTTGGGTGAGATGCTCCATTGATAAAATTGGTCCTATGTAGCAACCATTGGGGGTTGTTGTGAAGTAGAGTTGCTCTGTAATAGGAATAGCTCATCGTTGCATTAATATTTAAGGAGACTAAATTATTTTATCACTTGTATTCATAGAATCCGTCCACTTCCTGTATTATTGATTTGTGTACAGTATTCTGGATAGTGAAAGAGGCCAAAACTTCATGTATTGCTTGTGCTTGTGAAACAGCAGTATTCTTGTGGGCCCCACAGCAGCTAAACCAGTGGACTAATATCCATACATGGACCTTTAATAAGGTAAGGCTGCCTGTTCTTTTTTTAGTTGCAAATTACCTTAATTCTGATCTGACTGTCTAGTATTCAATGCTAAGTAGTTCACTTTGAACAACATTAAAGTAAATGTTTGACTCAAATGCTTTAAACTATGTCAGAGTTTTTTTAATATATTCTTTCATGGGATGTGGGCATTGCTGGATAGACCAGCATTTTTATTGCCAATCTCTACTTGCCCTTTAGAAGGATTGGAGATGCCTTGTCAAAATTATAAAGTTTAAAGCCTTATCGGCCTGCCTTTGTGATATCCGTGAAAACTTAGACAGGACCAGCTAATGAGGGCTTTCCACATACAATGAAGTGTTTGGAAAAAGTTGAAATAGTGTGTTAAATAATAAACAGTATTGGTTCTACAAGTTGGAACATTTCACCTCTGTTTTTGTCCCCACACCTCTGAAAACCTTCTAGGTTTACCTTGCATATCCAGATTCCTTTCCTGAGATTGGGAGGAAACTTAACTCCACCTTCCTACAGCCAGATCTTCAGGGTTGTTATGCATTGTATGTATGGGTTAAAAAAGAAAATAACATTTACTCTGGTTCGCTAAAATATCACTGCTTACTAACAAATATGACTTTTGCTCTGCCTCGAACATCTTTTAAACTTGTCCAGTGTGCTCAAAGCAAACCCTTTGGTTTCATATTCAACCCACAATACAATTTGTGTTTCATATTCACCGGACTGCAGGTCTTATGGCAGCGAGGGAAGGTCACTCTGTCCCTAGTTTAAACCAGTGCCACTAAGTCATCTGCTAGAGGGCACACAAAAGCAGGCCAGAGATCTGTTCTCTGTACTTTCCCTACTACTTCACCCTTTTTTTGTTTTAAGGGAGCTTGCTGGGGCTTCTGCCAGACATCTCATTAATGCGACAAGGTTGTGATTAGGAAGCCACCTGAATGTATATAGAGACTCAAATCAAATATATATACCTCTGTATTGCTCCAGTCTGGTTTTACATCCTAAGTCCATGATGTCTCGGTGCAAGTGGACATTTTTCCCTAGTGGTTATGTTAAGTAACCAGTTGGCAACTGTTTAATTTTGGTTTTGTGTACAAGTTAGTATCGTTGTTTGGAATCCAAGCTGAGCAGGAAATGTGCTTAAAAGACTATTCACGATTGTTGAGATAAGTGGTGAGGTACAGGAGGCCTCTGCTTTTTGAAGTCCTTTTTAACCTGATTTTTGTGTTGATTTGGTCTCCACTCCCTGGCTCTTGCAGGTTCCTATAATCGAACTCATCCCCATTCCAGATGCTGTGAATATCCTGTGTGTGGCTTTTGGAAGCCTGGAGATAAGAGAAGTGAAGTAAGGCTACAAAGCATATTGATAAAATTGTGGAAATACTCTAGAACTGATTGATTACACATACACAATATTTTGCAGAGAAATGGGGGTTTCACACTGAATATAAAAGTGTGGAGCAATTTTCTGTCCTGACACACTTTTCTGAAATGGTATTTACACTTTTGCAGACTGGCTATTTTCATAAAAATAACCAGTTCTACAATATATTGTTATGTTTTATAACTAAACTGTTGAAATTGATCCCCACTCCCTCCCCTTTTCGCATCATTGGCATGTGGTGACATGGAAAGAACAATGATAGGAAATAAGCTTGCACACTGCCAGGTTGAGGTGTGAACACAGAACAGAGGCCCAAATCTTGACACAATGGGTGAGGAAAGCAGTAAGAGAGATACCCCTCTTAGCAACTTGTTTTGGACTGACACAGCCAAAAGGCCTGCAGGGACCCTAAGCTATAAATACGGAGGAGTGTGGTGACACTAGGGAAAACTATTTTCCAAGACTGTACTTAAGTTCTGAAGGAAGCACATTGACATAGAATATTGGTAATCCTGCTGTATGTTAAACTGGGAATCAACCCAAGTACTTTCCCTGCCATGTCATTACAGGAAGCACTACCAGTCATTAGCCCACTTGAATTGTGCATTACAGAGCAGAATTTGCAGAAGCAAGACATCTGCTTGTTTTCTGTCTTTGTTTGGACTATTGTGTGTGACTTAATAAGGAGGGGATGAGACTTTTTTAAAGAATAGTCAAAAGCATTTAATAGTGAGGGGTGATTAATGTTAGTGCATTAATAATTAGGCAACATTTTAAATAGGGTTTAATTTAAATTTTATTAGCACATGCAACTATTCCCTTGAATACAGAATTAATTCACTTTTAGTTAAAGTACAATATTCAGGCACTGTGAAGAGCTTTATTCTCTGTCAAACCTGTGCTGTATCTGCCATTGTGAGTGTTTGATGTAGGGAGAACTTTGCTCTGCTCTGTATCTAACCTCTATTGCACCAAACTTGGGTGTTTACTAAATGCTGAAACTAAGTGCTTAAGTGGTAAATCCTTGCATTCTCAGCACTGACACCCTTCACTTCATCAAACTTTGTACAAAAAAATGTTTTTTTTTCACCCAGAGTGCTACTACAATCGTAATAATGGATCCAAGTGAAATTATAGCTCGGGCAACACCTGTCTTTCTTGAAGCAAGGCTGATTGATTTTTCTACTGCTCCTGTTTGTTTTAAGAGTATTGCACTCCACGGAGAGGGGCTGTTTGGAACACACCCTGCTGCAGGCAGGAGACATAAATGCAGTGCTTGGGCTGCCTGGAAGGAGGTTGGTCTGCTCTTGTGGCACACTCCAGAGTCAACACATAGAACTCAGCACCTTATCCAAAGAAGGAAGGTCAGATATGATTTGTATTTATTTTTAATTAACCATGTTTTTGTTTTGGTTTGCTTGGTTAGCAACACCTCAAACTAGTGGAACATGTTAACTGTTGTGTGTCTGATGCTTGTTTAGAACATTAAAATGATAAGTGAAAAATATGAAGGTTTAGAGGATTCAAAAGTAATACATGAAACAAGAAGAAAGGGGGAGTAGCTCTACATTTTAGAACACTAAAAGGTGAAGAAAGTCAAGTTGTTGGTGGAGGATAACAATCCCAGAGAGCTTGCTGAAAGTATGTATTCTTGTTGGGAACAAAGATGACTTAAAGATTTTCTAAAGGTCACCAGGTCAAAGCATAAATGAAGACTGATAAGTCTGCAAAGAGGTAAGGAAGATTGGTTAAATAGAATGATTGTTTAAAATCCCTTGTTAGTACAATCCAGCGTCAACTCAGAATGCTCAAACAGTCTAGATTCATCTAGTAAATGTATTCTCAGGATGAGGTTGGCCATTTAGGACTAAGCTGAAGAGAAATTTCTTCACCCAAAAAGGGTTGTGAACTTTTGGAATCCTCTGTCCCACAGAGTTGTGGATATTCAGTTGTTGGTTGGTTATACGAAACAGAGATTGTATCCATAAAAAATCAATAGGAATTAAGGGATTTTTTTTTTGATTCATTCAGGGGATGCGGTAGTGGTCGTGGATTTGGAAGGTGCTGTCTAAGGATCCTTGGTGAATTCCTGCAGTGCATTTTGTAGATGGTACACACTGCTGCTACTGTGCATTGGTGGTGGAGTGAATGTTTGTGGATGTGGTACCAATCAAGCTGGCTGCTTTGTCCTGGACGATGTCCAGCTTCTTCAGTGTTGTAGGAGCTGCACTCGTCCAGGCAAGTTGGGAGTATTCCATCACATTCCTGACTTGTGCCTTGTAGATGGTGGACAGGCTTTGGGGAGTCAGGTGGCGAGTTACTCGTCACACGATTCCTAGCTCCTGACCTGCTCTTGTAGCCACAGTATTTATATGGCTAGTCCAGTTCAGTTTCTGGTCAATGGTAACCCCCAGGATGTTGATAGTGGAGGATTCAGTTAAGGTAATGCCATTGAACATCAAGGGGCGATGGTTGGATTCTCTCTTGTTGGTGATGGTCATTGTGTGGCGCGAATGTTACTAGCCACTTGAGAGCCCAAGCCTGGATATTGTCCAGGTCTTGCTGCATTTGGACATGGACTGCTTCAGTATCTGAGGAGTCGCAAATGGTGCTGAACATTGTGCAATCATCAGTGAACATCCCCACTTCTGACCTTCTGATGGAAGGAAGGTAATTGAAGCAGCTGAAGATGGTTGGGCCTAGGACACTACCCTGAGGAAACCCTGCAGTGATGCCCTGGTGCTGAGGTGACTGACTTCCAACAGCCACAACCATCTTCCTTTGTGCTAGGTATGCCTCCAATCAGCAGAGAGTTTTTGCCCTGATTCCCATTGATTCCAGTTTCGCTAGGGCTCCTTGATGCCACACTTGGTCAAATGCTGCCTTAATGTCAAGGGCAGTCACTCTCACCTCATCTCTGGAGTTCAGCTCTTTTGTCTATGTTTGAACCAAGGCTGTAACAAGGTCAGGAGCTGAGTTGCTCTGACGGAACCCAAACTGGGCATCAGTGAGCAGGTTATTGCTAAGCAAGTGCAGCTTGATTGCACTATTGATGACCCCTTCCATTACTTTACTGATGATCGAGAGTAGACTGATGAGGCGGCAATTGGCCGGGTTGGATTTGACCTGCTTTTCATATACATGGTGCAGAGTGTTGAGTTGAGGTAAAATATCAGCCTTGATTCTATTGAATGGCAGAGCAGAACCATATGGCCTGTTCCTGCTCTCATTTCTTATGTCCTTAATTGTGGGGATGCTTCCTGACCCTATTTGTTAATGATGTCACAAAAGGTAATGCTCATTTCAAAGGCAAGTGATCCAGGTCTGATAGTGGATATGTAAGTAGTGCAATCAAGCAAGCCCCAGGAAACCAGGGTTCCCTGTGATTCATCACATTCAGAACTCCACAGCTAAAATGGCTTCTCATTTCCCAAACCTGATATCAGTAAAGACCTGTGAAGAGGTCCCTTCTCAGCCCTCCATGGGGAATGGTACCTGTATGGAACAGGGGGATGATGCGAGGGGAAGAGAGGAAATGTTTTATGAGCTAATTGCAGTTTTGTGATGTCTGCCTGTTTTCTCATGGTTAGGAGTAAGCAATGCATGCAGTTGGTCCCACCCAATGAGATGGTACTAGCTTTCAGCGAAGTTGAAGGGGAGGCAGAAGCTTTGCTTGGATCGACTATAATGAGCAATATTGTCATCTGGTAAGTGCATGATTCTTTCTAACTGGATTAGAATTTTGGATTTATGGGTAGTTTCTGATTCTTTCATTGACTCAATTAACCCTTTTGGCTGAACAAGTCCTGTCGTCCTTTTCTGACTTTTTCCTATGATTTCAGCTTGTGCAGTGAGACTGAAATTAGTCGTATAAATAGCTTGCAGAAATAAACTACTCAAACACCAGTTGTAGCCTTACTAACTCTAAGTTAGTAAAAATACACTCAGGACACAAGTTTAGCTGGTTCTGCCTGCCCTGCTGTTGCTGTTATTTCTTTCCCACACACAATCTCTTTCCTTGTTCTCATTTCCATTCAACTTTTGGCCGAAAAGAAAAGTAAAACTAATCCGGCCAAACTATTTTTTTTCTATTCTTTTGATCTTTCTAACAAAGTTTTAAACTCTTCTGTTCTCGCCCTCTAACTTGGAGGTATGAACACAGGAATGGGAGTAGGCCACTCAGCTCCCTGCTCATTTTCCACCATTTAGTTTGATCATGGTAAATTTAAAAAGACAGAAGTTTACTTTGGATTTTTATTTTTAAAGCCAGTGTGATGGGCACTCACTTCTAATGTTGTGACATCAGACATTTGTGGACTGTACATCCCTCAGCTTCCTTAAAGCCCGTATTCTGCGCATAACATCTGCCATGCACACCAACAAATTAATCAAGGATTAATAGCAGATATTTGCATAAGCTGTAATTAGCTGTGACTCAAATTTTAAAATAGCAACATTAGCTTTCTTCAGTGTAATCTTGTCATTTAATCAGAGGGTAATACTGTGGAATGATGCCAGCTTGGATCGGTTGGTAGCACTCACCTTATGGATAAGAAGGTTGGGGATTCAAGCCTCTATCCTGAACATGAGCTGACACTCCAGTGCAGTACTGAAAATACCACCATGTCGCAGATTCTGTCCTTTGGATATGACATTAACCCAGGTCCTGACCACCACTGGTGGTTCAGATTAAAGGATCCCATTGAAGAAGGGCAAGGAGTTCATGGAATTGTAGAATGATTACAGCACAGGAGGAGGCCATTTGGCCAGATAAGTCTGTACAGGCTGTCTGCAAGAGCAAAAAAAAATAGGTGGGAAAGCAAGTGATGAAGCTGACACAGAGTCTACAGAAGGATATAGGCAGGTTAAGTGAGTTGTCAAAAACTTGGCAGATGGAATATAACGTGAGAAAATGTCAGGTTATGTACTTTGGCAGGAAGAATAGAGGAGCTGAATATTACTTAAATGGAGAAAGACTGCAAAAGGCTACATCACAGAGGGATTTGGGAGTCCTTATGCATGAATCCCAAAAAGCTAACATACAAGTTCAGCAGGGAATAGGGAAGGCAAATGGAATGTTGGTCTTTATTTCAAAGGGAACAGAGCAGAAAAATAGGGAAATCTTGCTAAAACTATACAAGGCATAGTTAGACCACACCTAGAATACTGTGAACAGTTTTGGTTCCCTTATCTAAGGAAAGATATACTGGCATTGGAGGCAGTCCAGAAAAGATTCATTAGGTTGATCCTGGGTATGGAGGGATTTTCTTATGAGGAGAGGTTGAGTAGGTTGGGCCTGTATTCATTGGAGTTTAGAAAAATGAGACACGACCTTATTGAAACATACAAGATTATTAGGGGGCTTGACAGGGTAGATGCTGAGAGGTTGTTTCCTCTTGGGGGAGAGTCTAGGACCAGAGGGCATAACCTCAGAGTAAGGGGATGCCCATTTAAAACAAAGATGAGGAGGAATTTCTTCTCTAAGGAATTCTTTACTGCAGAGGGCTGTAGAAGCTGGGTTGTTAAGTATATTCAAGGCTGAGATAGACAGATTTTTAATCAGTAGGAGAATCAAGGGTTATAGAAAATAGGAGCAGGAGTAGGCCATTCGATCCTTCGAGCCTGCTCCACCATTCATTATGATCATGGCCAATCATCCAACTCAATAACCTGCTCCCGCTTCCTCCCCATATCCTTTGATCCCTTTCGCCCAAGAGCTGTATCTAACTCCTTCTTGAAAACATACAATGTTTTGGCCTCAACTACTTCTGTGGTAGCGAATTCCACAGGCTCACCACTCTCTGGGTGAAGAAATTTCTCCTCATCTCAGTCCTAAATGGTCTACCCCCTATCCTCAGACTGTGACCCCTGGTTCTAGACTCCCCCACCATCGGGAACATCTTTCCTGCATGTACCCTGTCTAGTCCTGTTAGAATATTGTAAGTTTCTATGAGATACCACCCCCCCCCCCTCATTCTTCTGAACTCCAGTGAATATAATCCTAACCAATTGAGTCTCCCCTCATATGTCAGTCCCACCATCCCAGGAATCAACCAGGTAAACCTTCGCTGCACTCCCTCTATAGCAAGAACACCCTTCCTCAGATAAGGAGACCAAAACTGCGCACAATATTCCAGGTGTGGTCTCACCAAGGCCCTGTATAATTGCAGCAAAACATCCCTGCTCAAATCTTCTCGCTATGAAGGCCAACCATTTGCCGCCTTTACCGCCTGCTGCACCTGCATGCTTATCTTCAGCGACTGGTGTACGAGGACACCCACATCTCATTGCACATTTCCCTCTCAATTTATAGCCTTTCAGATCTGCCTTCCTCTTTTTGCTACCAAAGTGGAGAACCTCACACTTATCCACATTATACTGCATCTGCCATGCATTTGCCCACTCATTCAGCTTGTCCAAATCCCACTGAAGCATCTCTGCCTCCTCTTCACAGCTCACCCTCCCACCCAGCTTTGTGTCATCTGCAAATTTGGAGATAGTACATTTAATTCCCTTATCTAAATCATTAATATATATTGTGAATAGCTGGGGTCCCAGCAGCGATCCCTGTGGTTCCCCACTAGTCACTGCCTGCCATTTGGAAAAAGACCCGTTTATTCCTACTCTTTGTTTCCTGTCTGCCAACCAGTTTTCTATCCATCTCAAACACTACCCCCAATCCCATGCGCTTTAATTTTAAATGCTAATCTCTTATGTGGGACTTTGTCGAAAGCCTTCTGAAAGTCCAAATAAACTACATCCACTGGCTCCCCATCATCGACTCTACTAGTTACATCCTTAAAAAATTCCAGTTGATTTGTCGAGCATGATTTCTGTTACGTAAATCCATGCTAACTCTGTCCAATTCTGCCACTGTTTTCCAAGTGCTCAGTTATTAAATATTTTATAATGGACTCTAGAATTTTCCCCATTACCGACGTCAGGCTGACTAGTCTATAATTCCCTGTTTTCTCTCTACCTCCCTTTTTAAACAGTGGGTTACATTAGCTACCCTCCAATGCGTAGACCTGTTCCAGAGTCTATAGAATCTCAGAAGATGTCTACCAATGCATCCACTGTTTCTAGGGCCACTTCCTTAAGTACTCTGGGATATAGATTATCAGGCCCTGGGGATTTATTGGCCTTCAATCCCATCAATTTCCCCAACACCATTTCCCTACGAATACTGATTTCTTTCAGTTCCTGCCTCTCACTAAACCCTGTGTTCCCCAACATTTCTGGTATGTTATTTGTGTCTTCCTTTGTGAAGACAGAACCAAAATATGTATTTAGTTGGTCAGCCGTTTCTTTGTTCCCCATTTTAAATTCCCCTGTTTCTGCCTGTAAGGGACCTACATTTGTCTTCACCAATCTTTTTCTCTTCACATACCTATATGGGGAAAAGGCAGGAAAGTGGAGTTGAGTATCAGATCAGCCATGATCTCATTGAATGGTGGAGCAAACCCAATGGGTCAAATGACCAACTTCTGCTCCTACATCTTTTGGCCAATTTAGCTTGTCCTCCCCATTGCCCTGCAAATTTTTTTCCCTTCAGGTGCTTATCCAGTTCTCTTTTGGAAACTGAGATTGAATCTGCCTTTACTACCCTTTCAGGCAGTGCATTCCAGATTCTAACAACTCATCTTTAGCTCTTTTGCCAATCACCTTAAATATGTGTCCTCAGGTTCGTGACCTTTCTGCCAGTGGGAACACTTTCTCTCTAACTACTTTGTCTTGATCTCATGAGTTTGAATGCCTCCATCAAATCAATCAACCTCCTCTGTTCTCCTTAGAGATGAACTTCAATTCTCCAATTTATCCATTAACTGAAGTCTCTCATCTCTGGAACCATTCTTGTAAAGTTTTTCTGATATACTCAATCAGCCTGTGCTTGCAAAACCCAAAACAAAACATGTACTGTTAGATGTGATTCTCCGATTGCGCAATACTTGCTGAACAATCCTGAGCGTGTGAATAGCATTAACAACCAATTTAAGATAATCAGTCAAGCTCATAACATGGCTCATTTAGGCTCACCAGTGACATACATTCATACGCACAGATCTGTTCTCTGCAAACTGAAAAGGATTTGTTCAAAACTTTTGTGCCTCTTTTTTTAAATTGCTCGGAAGCATGGGGAATCTGTGGTCCCTGTTGCTTTCTCCGTGGTTAAGCCTTGGCCAATCAAAGTAGACTTGTTACCAATCAGCAGCCCTTTTCTCTTGTGGTATAAATTGTTGTGATCGTTTGAAATTTGGTATTTTTGCATTTGTCCTGATGAGTGCAAGACAAAAAGCTTTGCCAGCATCTTTTCAGCAATATTCAAGTTCTACATTAATATTTTCCTTAATCAGTGCTGTCACCCCACCTCATTTTTAACCTCCCCTATCATTCCTGAACACCTTCTATCCAGGAATATTGAGTACCCAGTTCTGCCACTTTTTTGAGCCAGGTCCATATTATTGCCACTACATCATATTCCTATGTGGCTATCTGCATGTACAACTCACAAATGAATTCCAGCCAGCACCACTGAAAAATGGTCTCTAATTTCACTGCTGTTAATGAGATCTTCATCCAAAAAAAAAGTTGCCATGTCTGCCATCATGGCAACCAATATACTTTAAAGGAATGAAAAGTAATTGAAGCAGTTTGGGGTATTTCTAAAACAAATGGTAAATCTCTATGTAAAAATACTTTGTAAACCACTGAAGGTGTTTTAATCCCAGTCTCACCATAGCTTCTCTTCTGCTCAACTCCTCTCCATTTTCTGTCTGCTTTGCCTCATTGTTTTAGTGATTCCTGCATGATATTATTCAACAGGGATTGGTCTGGAGAGAACCTCGTTTCAGATTGGTTTTTGTGTGTTTACCTCTTAGGAACTTAAAGACAGGACATCTCCTGAAGAAGATCCACTTAAGTGAAAGTTACCCTGGTACTGTCTGCCAGAAGGCCTACTCAGAGTCTGTAAGGAGCAATATTTTTATCTTTATAACTCCAAAAAGTGGTGATATCTCACAGGCTACTAGTTTGTCACATTGCTACTCCAGGAGAGGGTAATTGTTATCAGTGTAGAATTTGTATTGCAGTGTGGATTTAATGATAGAGGGGACCAGGGAGTAAATAAATTGCTGCATGTGTCATAAGTTTCTCTAAGAGAGTGTGCTATGTGAGGGAGAGACCCAGTGTCCCTGCATTAACTTTTCACCTCAGAGATATGCTTTGAATCCAGTTCAGACTGATGGAAGGAAATGCGTGTTTGATTTTAAGGGTCTTAACTGGTTAATTTAGCTGGTTCCCAGATAGTACAAATCCATAGTGCAAAACTGGCATCATTGGCATGTAAATGTGAATTCAGAGGTCACAATGTCAAATGTTGGAAACAGTAAATGCCAGCCTGATAGAGTTGGGAGCAACATGTGTAAATGTAGGAGTGACTTTACATTTAATTCATGGAGGGCTGGCACTGAGACCAAGAAGCATAGGTGCTTCATCTAAAATCCTGATTATTTGAGAATGAAAGATCGCTACAAAAAAAAATCTTCATAATGGAAATGGGCTGTTTGCCTTTAAGAAACTATTTCAAGATATGGACATGCACCTGTGTTTCAGTCTTCACTGCCCTGGACAAACATTTATTTATTTTCATGCTTTGCATTGCCAATAAATGAGAACTGTCCGAAGTCTGGACCAACTGACTGGCCAGCCACATGATTAAACAGCTTGCAATAAAAACTGCAAATGCTGGAAATACACAACAGGATCTAATATGTCAGTGAGGAGATTTTTTAAAAAGTCAAGTTAATATTTTTCATGTCAGTCCTTTGTCAAACTCGAAGTGAAATCAAGGGTCGATATCAGAAACCCTACTGTTTTCCTTACTGTACAGGTGTTGACAGTCCTGCTGTATATTTTTAACATTTGTAGTTTTTTCCCTAGCAGTTGCATTTCTGTCCCAGTTCATTTCTGATCAAGGCCACTGGTTTGTGAATTTTACTGAAAAAAGGACAGATTTGCAGAATGCAACCTGCAGTGCAGTGATAAAGTCTCTTGTTGTAAAATAGCAAGTGACTTGCTGTACACCTGTGGCTCTAACTATAAATGGACAGGATCTTGAATGCAGCTCCCAGTTAAAAAATCTGCAAAGTAGAAATTGGCAGTCCTTTAGAAGTAAATATTTTATTGCTTTTTATTTTTGTATTTTAGGGCATTTTGTTCCTTCTCCTCAGTCACCGGTATGTTGGCACCTGTGATGGAGCTGTCAGAAGAAGAGTTTGTGTTTTAAGAATGATTGCTGTTAATCCAATGAATGGTAAAAGTAGACCTGTCATGTCATATATGCTTCCTCTGGAATGCAATGGAAGGTAAGGTGCGTTCTATATTACATATGCATCAATGTCCTCCTTTGGAAAAGTGTCTCTCTATGCTAGAAGGTCTCTGGTTCAATCCTCTGTTAAATTAGTAAATCTCATTGGGGTGTTAGTTGCGGTCTTTTCATCTTGAACACACATTCATGCAGTTGTTTCTGAAAAGGTTTCTGTGTAAGGTTTTTGTAGTAATTGTAGCTTTAAGGAATGTAGTGACTGTAGCTTTAAGACTAATTGTTTTGTATAGTATCACGTGACAGTGTGACCGAATCAGCTCTAAGCGCGGGAACCTTAGAGTGAGAGTTCTCCTAGCTGTGAAGCTTGATGGAAGCACATAACTGCTGCTGCAGCCTGTAAATAAAGTATGATGTTTCTAATGAGAAACCTGTCTGGACAATCAAGTCCATAACAAACTGACAATGAGGATAAATCAGGTCTGGCATTGTTCCTTGCCTAGCGGCTATGAGTATATTGTTTCAACAGAAGAAAAGGAAGATATACTGATCAGGTATGCCACATTTTGGCAGGATTGGCTGCTTTGAGCCATCCACAGAGGATTGGTGTCAATATGTAGAACGCCTGTGGTTCTGTTTCGAGGCAGACGAAATAACTGGGGAGAAAAGGAGGAGAGCAATTCTCCTGAGTGTTTGCGGGTGTAAAACCTATAATTTAATCCAAAGTTTGACAGCCCCGAATGCCCCAATTTGAAGACCTTGGGTGAATTGGTAGATCTTATTAAGGGACACTTTCAACCCAAACCCTCAGTCACCATGCAGAGGTTCAGGTTTCATTCGAGGATTAGAGCCCCAGGGGAGACCATTGCTATATACGTGGTGAAATTGAAACAACTGACTGAACACTGATTTCGGGGAGACCCTAAGCGATATGCTCAGGGATTGTTTGGTCTGCAATGTGCAAGATGATGCCATTAAACAATGATTATTAACTGAAGTAAACCTCAATTTTAAAAAAGCATTGGAAATAGTACTCGTGATGGAAAGCGCCAAGCGGGACGTGCAAGCTATACAAGGTGCACAAAAGGCGCCATTTCCCAGTTGGGGCAGGAATGGATAGCAGGGTGTGGTGCGAAAAGCCAGGACTCCGCCGCAAAGTGGGAGACAGTCCCCGCTCCCTGAAAATTTAAAATCAATACAGGAAACAGCTCAGCAGCAAATCTGAAAGTGAATTGTTACTGATGTGGAAGCAATCATACTCCAGAAACTTGCAGTTTTAAAAAGGTAGAGTGCTACTTTTGTCATAAAAGACCTATCCAAGTGAAGGGTATTGTCATTGTACCTGTTTATTATAAGCACCAAGCAGCACAACTCACAGTGGTGGTAGTAGAAGATGAAGGACCAAGCCTTCTAGGTCATGATTGGTTGAAAGAAATTAAACAAAATTGGCCTGAAATTTTCCAGCTACGAGTAGGAGGACTGCCAGAACTGCTAAAGAAATATGACGAGGCTTTTTGAGACTGAACTGGGGAGAATCAAAGGGGTACAGGCTAAGATCTGCATTGACTCAGAAGCAATACCTCATTTCTTTAAAGCAAGGCTGGTGCCATATGCTCTGAGGGAGAAGGTTGACATTGAATTGAACCGTTTAGAGAGGCTGGGGGTCACACAGCTGGTTCAATTCTCCGAATGGGCAGCAATCCCTGTCTTAAAACCAGATTAGACCATCCAGATCTGTGGGGACTATAAGCTAACAGTAAACAAAGTTGCCAAATTGGACAAGCACCCTATCCCCAAAATTAGGAGGAACAACTTATACTAAACTAGATATAAGTCACGTATATCAGCAGCTGGAACTGGACAATGCCTCCAGAGAGTTTGTGAGCGTAAACACTCAAAGGATTATATCAATCCCTTTGGTGTTTCTTCAGCCTGCACAATTTTCCAGAGGACCGTGGAGAAGTTGCTACAAGGACTACCTCAAGTCATGGTCTACCTAGACATGTCCTAATAATGGGGTTCACGGAAGCTGAACACTTGGCTAATTTGGAGGAAGTCTTGAAACTATTTTTGGAAGTGGGGTGCACTTAAGAAAAGAAAAGTATGTACCTTTCAGGCAAGCAAAGTCGTTTATTTGGGTCACTGGGTAGATGCCCAAGGGTTACACCTGGTAGAAGAATAAGTTAGCTATAAAGGAGGCACCTTCGCCTAAAAATGTCTCTGAATTCAAGTCAATCTTGGGTATGGTTAATTATTGTGGTTGATTCCTACCCAGCTTATCAATGGCCCTAGCCCCTCCACTCATAATTAAAGAAAAACCAGCATTGGGTTTTGAAGTCACCCCAAGAAGAAGCCTTCACGAAAGTTAAACAACTCTTGCACTGTTCAAACTTGTTAGTACACTGCAACCCAACAAAGGAACTGATACTAACCCCCTATGACGTGGGAGCGGTACTATTGCACAAGATGGATGACCTTTCAGAAAGGCCAATAGGCTACTTGTCCAGGACCCTTTCCACGGCCGCAAAAGGATATTTGCAAATCGAGAAAGAAGGACTATCGATTATTTCCTGAGATGAAAAATCCCATCAATACGTACAAGGCCGACACTTTATGGTGTCAGACCACAAACTACTCTTAGGTCTGATCAGTGAAGAGAAAGCTATCCCTCCCATAGCTTCTACACAAATTCAAAGATGGGCTCTAATTTTATCTGCATATGAATACACTTTTGTGCACAGACCAGAGATGCATATAACCAATGCTGATGCCCTAAGTCGTTTTCCTTTGCAGAAGAGCAATGAACATGCCCCAATTCCCCAATAAATCATACTAGCGATGAAGTTCCTGGATTCCTCGCCAGTCTGCACAAGGTAGATACGAAACTGGACGATTCGTGATCCAGTCCTGTCTAGAGTGAGAGACCAAGTGTTGAAAGAATGGTCCCAGGAACCAGTCCATGATGAATTGAAGCCATTCTTCACTCAAAGGAATGAATTGAGCAGTCAAGATGGTATCCTGTTATGGGATGATCGAGTAATTGTTCCTCCACAAGGAAGGGGACCACTCTTAGCGGGGTTGCACAGCGCACATCCGGGAATCTCAAGAATGAAGATGATTGCGCAAAGTTACATTTTGGTGGCTGGGCATGGACGGTGATATCGAGAAGGTGGTTAAACACTGTACAATGCCAACAACTACAGGAATTACCTGTTGCAGCCCCACTATACCTTGGGAATTGCCTGATCGGTCCTGGGTGAGACCGCATATAGATTACGCGGTCCATTTCTAGGCACCATGTTCCTACTAATAATTGATGCACATTCCAAATGGCTAGACGTTTACGAGATTAGGTTGCCAATGTCAGGTGTGACTATAGATGGGTTACACCAAAGCTTTTCCTGACATGTATTGCCAGAAGTAATCATCTCAGACAATGATACTGCGTTTATGAGTGCTGAATTTCAAAGATTTGAGTCTAAATGGTATCAAACAGGTAAAGACAGCACCACATCATCCGTCATCTAACGACTTAACTGAGAGAGCAAGACAGACTTTTAAAACTAGAATGAAAAATTATCGTGAGAATCATTGGAGACAAAACTTTCACGTTTCCTGTTTCTCTATAGAACACCACTCCTTCTCGTCTCCCCCCCACCCTCACACTACTACAGGTTCACACCTCCCACCCCACCGCTGCCCCCCACCGTCCCCACACTACTACAGGTTCACATCACCCTCTTTCCCCCGCCCTCACACTACTACAGGTTCACACCATCACACCCCCGATCCTCATCCCCACACTACTACACGTTCAACACCTTCAGAGTTACTTAGGAAGCGACGCCTTTGAACAAAATTAAGCCTGATACTTCCTAATTTGGAGGGGAAGGTGGAGAAAAGTCAAGGGAATCAAAAAGCGACTCATGATTTGCATAATGGAGAGCGAGAATTTACTGTTGGTGAAGTAGTTTACTTACAAAACTTCAGTGGTGGATCTAGTTGGTTACCTGGTGCAATAGTTTCTGTGACTGGACCTTTGTCATACCATGTAGAAGTGGAGGGCTGGATCCCCTAAAAACATGTGGATCATTTGAGAAGAAGGAGGGGTACCCCAACAAAATGATGTTCCACCTGTAACCATTGTAGAACCCATGGTCCCTGTTGAAATTGTTCAACCAAGGATAGACAAATCAGATGTCTCTGTCAGAGTAGATAACACTGAGCTTCCTGTGCCTAAAGCGGTAGCTGCGGTTCCAGATAATGTGGATCCTGTAAGAGATTAGAAAATCGTGGAGCTACGAAGTTCCACCCAGATTAGGAAACCACCTGAGAGACTGAACGTATAATTCCATGACCCGTGTATATATTTGGAATGTCATGAAGGTAGATGTTCTTGTATATACAAACTGTACAATAAAATTAAAGGGGGAGGAATGTAGAAATTATAGATTTTAAGGAATGTAGTTACTGTGGCTTATGGTATTGTATAGTATCATGTGATAGTCTGAACGAATCAGCTCTAAGCACAGAGAACCTTTAGAATGAGAGCTCTTCTTCTAGTTGTGGAGCTTGTAACTGCATGTAACTGCTGCTGCAGCCTATAAATAAAGTTCGATGTTTCTAATGAGAAACCTGTCTGGAAAATGAAGTCCATAACAGTTTCTGTTTGGTGCACCATTAAACAACTGTGCCTTCCAAGAAAGCTAACTCTATCAATGTCATGGATTAGAGTTGTGTAGAGGATATCTTTGTCAGATATGTGGATCCAAAATGGAAGTAGAGTGAGAATCAAGTTCTGTGTCAAATATCAGACGTTAACCTGGGCTTCCATTTTATAATCAGTTCTTTTTCTCTCTGATCAGTATTCTCTAAGGTATTAATAACAACCTCCCAAACCGAACTCACGCTTTTGCTACTTAAGCAACAGAACCATTGAATGACCCAATCAGATGTTTGTGTATCCAGTAACACAAAACTTTGATGTAAATGACAGGAACCAACATGGCTCCAGTTGCTGAATCAAATCCCACTGCAGTACATTTACACTGATCAAAGTGGCATAGGGATCATTTTAAACACCATCCATGGGGAAGCTGGTGGAATCTAGTCTACCGCCCTGATTTTACAGCCCATGCTAACTTAAGTTTCCTTTGAAATTGAAGGAAATTAAAATTCAGCGGAAGTGTTAAATAAGCATCTGATCCCAATCCTATCAGTCTGCTGGTGGGTATGTTAAATTAAAATGATTGCTCCAAACTCTCTCAAAGTTGAGGGTTTATGCTGTAGTGTTGTCTGTTTTATTTACTTAGACTATTTTATCCACCGTTGTTACTGAGCTGTTTTTCTTTTAAATGAAATTATTTCTGGAACAGGTACATTGTTGGAGGTGTGAAGAACCAATCCATTGCAGCAGTTGTAACCCCTGGAATCCTGGTACTTTGGGATATACCATCTGGCCACATCTCAACCATGCTACAGCACAGCCCCAATGGACACTGGTCGCTTTTCCACTGGGCAGAGGCCAACTCCTGCCTCCTGGTTAGAAAGAACGACAGGACTGTGTATATCTACAAATGTGTGGGAGCTAAAACAGTTGCAGTATGATATCACTGCACCAAGATTTATGCAAGAAAAGTAGCTTTGCCATTTAATTATTTATTTGAAACTTATTCACATCATCAGTTGAGTGAAAAGCATCAAGTATGTTAGCAAGACAAAAACACTACACTGTGAAGATGATGACTTTTTCTTGTGTACTATGTAGAGTTTTTCCACAATGTTGTACGTTGTCTGTTATTGCTCTCGGGGAATACCAGATATTAAAATCGGGACTGCCCTATTTCAGTAAAGTGTTCAGAGGGCACTTAATCAAAATAAGTGTATCATATTGAAAATCTCCTTTCATACGTTTAGGTGGAGTATTAAGATGCCACTCTTTCTTTCCAAATGTACTGTTTGGATGATTTGGGATTAGCACTGTGATCTTTCTGTATATGTTTATACATCAAGGGACATTCTTGCTCCTTTTCATAATGCAAATACATTTTCTTCTGTTCACTGCCGATGGAAACATGCTGAGAATATAAACTGGGAGCATCTGCATATTATTCATATTTACCTATGTTTTCTTTGATGTTATGAAAGCTTATGTTTTCATTGACAGCTAATTTGGGATTTACTTTTATATTACTGCCTAGCAGCTGCGTTGAAGGAGTAAGGGAATCAAAATATATCCGAGCCCTCTTGGTTTAACCGTACTAGTTTAGACATACAGATGAAAGAGGACGATGGTGTTACAGTCAGTCCGATATTATTAATACAGTAGGCCTCCTAATTTGTATGTTCATGTGTATTGCATAAAAGATAGTTAATCAATCTGTCCTGTACACAAACAACAATTTGGCTAAGAAATAATGTCTCACATAAATAGTCGCATAGCAAAGTTCTTAGTTGGAATTCTGCAATGGCATAAAGTGTGCTGCAATCTGGATCTGCTGCTCCTCTGCCAGTCAACACTAGTTACCTGATTTCTGATGCGTTCCAGCAGTTGTCCACACAGCAGTTCCTAAGATGTCTTCACCCACAGGTTCACCCTCTTTCAGTCATGTAGCTGTCTACTAGCAGATGGCTTTGATCAAGGCAAAGTTTTGTAACTATGGCATCATTGAAGGGGACACTTTAATATTGTCCCAAGGAGTGATGTGTAGATTGGCTGCAAGACACCCTTGCTGCCTCTCACTATTTGGAAACCAACCAAAGAATTACTATCAGGCACAGTTTACCAATGAAGCAACATATGTCAGGGTGTCAAGAACTCTAACCCACCTGATCAAATGTGGACTGTTGAGAGAACGATCAATGTGGATATGGTAACAACATACACAGAAGCATTGCATGCAAGAATGTAAGCAGATATTTAGCTACAGTGATGAAGAGCTGTCAGCCTATTAAAATAGATACGAAGGATATCAACAACAATGACAACTGGAAAAAGTTGGAAATGTTGGTAGTTTTAACAGCATGTATAGATGTTGGTGCCTAGTGTCTTATGCTTGGAGAATACAGTTTGCAATCCCTTAGACTCTTAAGAGGATGGAGGGATACTAACTTTGCTCAGGCACTGAAGTGTTGTGAGATCAAAGGCCAAGTCCCTTTCCCAGCTGCTGCTTATGTCAGCCATAGCACTCTTGCTTCTGGGTCAGTTGGTTGTGGGTTCAAGTTCTACTTCAGAGACCTCAGCTGAAAAATCTATGCTGATATTTAAGGGCTATACTGAGGGAATGATGTTTTTTGGATGAACTGTTAAATTCTCTTCTCACGCACTATGAATTGTTGTTCCCTTTACTATTGGTATTCTTGCAAATCTGTCCTGATGAGTGCAAGACAAAAAGCTTCAAAAGCATGTCTCTTTTTCAGCAATACTCTAGTTTTTAGTAGTATTGATGTCAGCCAGGGAAAATTGGGAAAACATTCTGGCCATAATAGTTCCACTGGGTCAAGTAGACTGAACGTTAGTTAATCTACTCTTCTGAAGGAGGGCATCTCCACCTTTGCCTCAGTGCAAATCAGCAGCATCTTAGGAATTGTTAAATTAAACTAGACCAAGGTTCATCTCGTTTTCCCTTTACTGTCCTGCAAAAGGAAGACTTTGTTTTCTATACTTAAAACGATAATGGAGTTGTTGACTAATAGTAATTGTGCTCTGTCAGATAGTCTACAGTAGAACCATACATGAGGTGACCAACTGTGCCGGATTTTCTAGGACTCTCATATTTGAGCCCCGAATCTTGTGTCCCGGGCCATCACCTGCCAGGATGTTGTTCTGTCATTTCTTGCTCCGATTTTTTTTGGGCGTGTGCAGTTTTCCCGGCGGCCTACTGTAGCAGATTCGGCAGCGCCCCTGCCAAAGTGTCCCTTGCTTCATTACCCAAGAGTTGGTCAGCCTGCCTTGGCTCCATTATGACATTCACTGCACATCATTTCTCAAAGAATTCCTATCAACATAGTCAATTTAATCAAATCTTGATTCTTTCTTGCCACTCTATTGGATGGGTTATGGTCTTATCGTATAAACCGTGTGAACAGCCCTTACGAAATAAAATGAGACTTTGTGCAGGATGGGGGTATGTGCGGGGGGTGGGGGGGGGGGGTAGGGTCACTTTAACAAGCTTCCAAACCATCTCAAACTATATTAATATAATGCTTTATATAAATATGAAAGTCAGTGCTTTAAATTAATCTGTAAAACTTGTTATTTCATATATACTTAGATTGATTCCAGTCAAGCTCTCCATACTCCCCATTGACAGATGACTAGTTGAAGCCCCTCTTATCCAGTTTCCTGGGCCAGGATAGCTGCACATTGCCCCTTCTAAAGATAGTGGCTGCATATGTTCCCTGATGCACATTGCCCCCAATAAAGATGATGGCTTTTCGTGCTTCTCTGGGGCCTCAAATCCGATGCCACCCTGTGGCCAATATCAGGAGTGCAGCTGCTCAAATAACCAGAAATATGGGACCAATATAGGCTCAGGAAGAAACAATAAGGGACGCGGGACAATGAGAAAAATTACAGGATGATATCGTTTTTTTAAAAAAAGGAGCAGTCGGTCACCCTTTGCCAAAGGGGAATGTAGAGGTCTTGTGGTGCAGTGTCCCTGCTTCTAAACAGAAGCTCTGGGTTCAAGTCCCACCCTAGGACTTGATGGAAGATGGGTTCATTATGTGCCCAAACAGATTGAGTATTAATCTTCAAATCCTTCCAGCACGTGCCATTGGCAGGCAGAGTAGGAGAGGTTCCTTGTCAGCCATGTCATAGAAAGAATGTTGGCACCAACTGGTGGAAAGGAGGGAGAGGAACAAATTGGCAAGACAATTACAGAAAGTTGCAAGAATTATAGAGTAGTTATAATGGGGGACTTTACTACTATTCCAACCTACATTCGGATAATTCATGTAAAGGGCAAAAGTGCATTCAGGAAAACTTTCTACAGCAGTATGTTTCCAATCCAATGAGAGGGGGAGCACTGCTGTACCTGGTTCTTGGGAATGCTGTGGGCCAAGTGAATCAAATATCAGTAGGAGAACATTTAGGGGACAGTGATAATTGTATCGTAAGGTTTAGTTGGCTATGGAAAAGGATAGAAAACAATCTAGAGTAAGAATAATTGAATGGGGTAAGCCAACTTAGATGGTATAAGAATGGACCCAGGCCAAATTAATTGGAATCAAAGGTTAACAGGAAAAGTGATAGATGAACAATGGGCTACCTTCAAAGAAGTGATAGTTCAGGCGCAATTAAGGTACATTCCCTCAAAGGACAAAGGTAGAGGACGTAAAATCAGAGCTCCCTGGATGACAAAGAGTTAGAAATTAAGATAAAGAAAAAATGTGCTTATAATAAATATCAGATGGATAATACAGTGGAGAACCAGGCTGTATAGAAGATTCAGAGGGGAATTAAAAAAGCAAATAAGGGAAGCAAAGATAGAGTGTGAAAAGAGACTGGCAGCTAATCTAAAGGGGAGTCCCAAAGTCTTCCATAGGCATATAGTATAAATAGTAAAAGGAGGGGTAGGGCTGATTTGAGACAAAAATGGGGATTTATGCATGGAGGCAGGGAGAATAGCTGAGGGATTAAATTAATATTTTGCATCTGACTTTACCAAGGAAGGAAATGCTACCTAGGCCACAGTAAAAGAGGAGGTAATTAATACAATAGATGGATTTAAAATTGATAACAAGGAAGTATTAGATAGGCTGACTATACTTAAAGTTGATAAAGCATCAGGACCAGATGAGACGCATCCAAGGATACTAATAGACGTGGGAGTAGAAATTGTGGAGGCACTGGCCGTAATTTTCCAGTTTTCTTTAGACTCACGGGAAGTGCTAGAGGACTGATTAATTGCAAATGTTGTACCCTTGTTCAAAAAAGGGTGTAAAGATAAGCCTAGCAACTACAAGCCAGTCAGTTTAACTTCGGTGATGCAAAACATCTAGAAATAATAATTCAGGACAAAGTTAATAGTCACATGGACAAATGCAGGTTAATTAAGGAAAGCCAGCATTGATTTATTATGGGAAGACTTGTTTAATTAACTTGCTGGAGCTTTTTGCAGAAGTAACAGAGAGGATTGATGAGGGTGATGCTGTTGATATGGTACACATGGACTTCCAAAAGGCATTTGTTACAGTGCCACACAACAAAGTTAGAACTCATGGAATAAAAGAGACAGTAGCAACATGGATATGAAATTGGCTGAGTGACAAGAAACAAAGAATAGTGGTAAATGGATATTTTTCAGACTGGAGGAAGGTTTGTAGTGGAGTTCCCCAGGTTCCAGTGCTGGAACCTTGCTCTTCCTGATATATATTAATGACCTAGACCTTGGTGTACAGAACACAATTTCAAAATTTGCAGAAAATACGAAATTTGAAAGTATTTTGAACTGTGAGGATGATAGTGTAGAACTTCAAAAGGGCACAGACAAGTTGGTGGAATGGGCGAACAAGTGGCAAATGAAGTTCAGTGCAAAGAAATGTGAAGTGATTCATTTTGATAGGAAGACAATATAAAATAAAGGGTACAAATTAAAGGGAATGCAGCAGCAGAGGAACTTGGATGTCTTTGTGTATAAGTCATTGAAAATAACAGGACAGGTTGAGAGTGCGGTTAATAAAACATACAGTATCCCAGACTTTAATAGGGGCATAAAAGTACAAGAGCAAGGGGGTTATGTTAAACTTGTATAAGATACTTGTCTAGCCTCAGTTGGAGTATTGCATTCAGTCCTGGGTGCTGCACCTTAGGAAAGATATGAAGGCGTAGAAGAGACTGCAGAAAAGATTCACGAGAATGGTTCCCAAGACGAGGAACTTCATTTATACAGATTGGAGAAGTTGGGACTGTTTTCCTTGAAGAAGAGGAGGCTGAGGGGAATTTGATAGAGGTATTCAAAATCATGAGGGATCTGGACAGGTTAGATGGGGAGAAACTGTTCACACTTGTGAAATGATCGAGAACGAGAGGGCACTGATTTAAATTAACTGGCAAAAAAACAAAAGTGACATGGGTAAAATCTTTTTCACAGTGAGTGATTAAGGTTTGGAATGCCTCAGTGTGGTGGAGGCAGGTTCAATTGAAGCATTCAAAAGGGAATTAGACTGTTACCTGAAAAGGGAGAATGTGGAGGGTTATGGGGTGAAGGTGGGAGAATGGCACTAAGGGAATTGCTCATTCGGAGATCCAAATGGCCTCCTTTTGCGTTATAATAATTCTGTGATTCTGAGCCTCTACTATCACTATGTTCCAAACTACAACATGCATGTAAAACTGTATGTTCCCACTGCAACTCGCACTCCCTGATTCAACTTTAGCACCACCACCAAAAAGGTTTTGTTTCATTGCGCAGCCTACTTGCGCAGCACCACCTGCGGATGTGCTGCGCATGCGTGTTGCTGCCCTTTTACCAGCTGTCGCAGTGCATGTTGGGAAATACAATCCTCCCCAAGATGGCGCTGCGTGTACTCTCTCGGTGTGTCCGCTGGTGGCCGCAACCTTGGAGCCGGCCAAGGACAGGCCCCAGCGTTGGGGCCAAGCTTTATGCCGCAGCCAGCAGCAACTACTCTCAGCACGTTTGCAGCAGGAGGGCTCCTGCTGCTGCGCCCCGTGCTCAGGTAATAGGGAGGATGGTGGGTAGGCCGGAGCCAGGACCTGAATTCCTCGTCAGAGCCTGGGGGCGCTGACTGCAGCGGGTGAATTACAGCCCGAGGTGACTCTGCTGGGGGAGAAGGGGTTGCAGTAATAATACTTAATTATTAGGTAAAATGCATCACATGGGATGAATTCCAGATGCAAAATTCAAAATAAAAATTCCAGAGTTGGTTCTAGCCTCTTGGGAAGGTGCAGCTCTGATTGATCTCTTGTGCTCCTGCCAATTGGGTAAGAGCAAAATAAAGATTTGCATTTATTTATGATCTCAAGACATCCTGTAAGAACATAAATAGGAGCAGAGTAGGCCACATTCGCTCATTCAGTAAGATCATTAATAGCCTTCAGACCATGCAGTTTAAATTAATCTTTTTCTTTCTTTTCCCCTATTGTAGAGTTGTAGTCCATTTGTACAGTCATTGCGTCATTATGGGGATCTGCCTCCTCTTTCACTGGACAGCATCCGGGATCGAGTGCTGTACGTGTTAAAACTGTACGACAAAATTAACCCTGAAAAGGTACAGAAACAACTTCAGCCTCCTTTTGTTGAATTGCTGTAATAAGAATAGGGAAACTCTTGGGAAACATGACCTATTATTGTAAAATCAGGTCTGCTAGAATTGACAATTTCTCTAACAAGCCCAACCAAATTCTATACTCAGAGATTGTAGACTGCTAGTCTACATTTGCTCTCTCCATTTCCAGCACCACATATTAGTATGTGGTCTGAATGTATTTATTCACCCCCCCCCCCACAAAAAGGTGATGCGAACACTTCTGTTTTGAAGCAAAAAAGATTATGAGAAAGGTGCTTAAAATATAAACTATATGAGGTGTTGACGAGCCACCATATGGCCACCTTTACAGGCCTTGTCATACACAGTTAATGCAAAAACATTATGATTAAATGTGTTTTAAAGCTGGCTATAGGTGGGTGTCATTCTTTTTGTCTTGGGGTGGAGGGGGTGAGGGGAGCAATATACAAACACTCCCATGATATTCCTGTTATACGGTATTTGTACATAAATCTCTAGGGTAATCAAACGCAAGATCAACCAAGCTTTTATTACTTTTCTTACCATTAGTTATATTAACATTAAAACACTACAGTTTTTACAAATAGAAATGCATAAAATCTTCCCGGCATACCTTCTGGTCAGCTTAACAGTCCATTTAGCCAAACTCAGTATCTTTGTCAGGGTTCTAGTCAATCTTTTAGTTTCCTTAAAATTGATATTGTTAAGCCTAAGAATGTTTCGGTGTTGTATGCAGCAAGCCCTGGATAACATTGAAGCTTGAGCTGCCAAATGGCAAGTAATGTTCTCGCTACACAAGTGCCAGGCAATGACTGTCTTTGCTTAGAGAGAAGCTAACCCTATCCTGTTGACATTCATCCAGGCAAGCATGGAGTATTCCATTAAACTCTTGATTTGTATATGATGGGACAGACTTGGGGAGTCAGGAGGTGAGTTAGTTGCAGAATTCCCAGCCTCCGACCTGCTCTTCTGGCTGTTGTATTTATGTGCCTGGCCCTGTTAAGTTTCTGATCATGGGATCCCTGGATAGAATGAGCCACAAGCTTTACAGACTGCTGAAGTATTTTAGAAGGTTGGCACAACCAGTGTGTTTGCACTTCCTGGCCAACCAGTGGATGTGAATGAACCTTAACAGACACTGTTCACAAGGCAACAAAGGGGAAAATCAAAAGGAATGTAACACACAGTCTCTCTCATAGTCTTCCTCCCACCCTTAAGAAAAGCTTCTCAGAACTTGTTATGAGGCAGCAAATCCCAGTCTTGTTTGGGTGATACTGGAAGAAGACCAAGGTTCTCTGTTCAGTGTTTTTCAGAGGGTCAAATCTGTTGCTGGTGGGGCTGGAAGTCTTGAATGTGTCCTTGTGAATTTTTTTTTCTTGCATTCCTGAAACCCTCTGTATTTACGATGCTCCTTTACTTTTCAAAGCTTCTACCGAGCTCTCATTTCATGAAAGATTTGGGTTTGGATAGTTTGGATCAAGTAGAAATCATTATGGCCATGGAAGATGAGTTTGGTAAGTCTTTGTGTGTGGTGGATTGTGTTGTGCTCATTGTCATGTTGTTGCAGTCCTACCTCCAAATCTGTAACCAGTGAAGCTGTTCTCTTGATCTGTTGAATCTTTCTGTCCACCTTACTGATTTGTACCCTGGCACATGGTTTTGCACTCATGGATGGCCTCTTGGTACTGTGATCAAGTAGCTAATTGTCCAGTGGGAACCCAGATACTTCTCAGCCTGTTCAACCCTTGGGGCATCACAGACTCTCTAGTCCTATACCTGTCCTCTTCCAATGATGATATCATGTTAAGCTCCATTTGTAACTTCTTACAGTTCCTGCTTACAGTAGACCTGGTTAACATTCAGGCTTAAGCTGCTAGTGGCAAGTATTATGATGCAGCAGATGATGGGTGCTAGGCAGATTAAATCCATGAGAGAAATTTGATCACACGGTCACAACTGTTTTGCAATTTGTATTTTATTCCAAGATGCATGCCTTGAATTCAGAAGTAATAGACTACCGTGACTTGAGGTTTTTCAAAAACTAAATTAAACATTTATTAACAAAAGGAAAGATTTCAAGCACATACGTAAGTCTACAAATTATTATAATAACTCCTAAAATCCCTAACTAATCTGGCTCCCAGTTACACCTCCGTTAAAACAACAGTAAAAATGAATAGATTTACACAGATCCAGGCAAAGCAACATACTACCCTGGACAGTCACATTCAAAGTGAGTTTTCTCAGCTTTGGTTCCTTTAGACAGCAACTTGATGCACAGAGGCTAGAGGCTTTTCACACTTGTGTTAGATCTTAGGGTGCCTTCCCTTCTGACACACAGCCTATCTCCTTTATACATGTTTCTCTCTTTTTAATGCAAATTCCATTGTTCCCATATGTTTTTGCAACTTTACTTTTCTCAAAATTACTATGAAAGATTTATATTATATCAGTAACCTTTGGGGAAAATTAAACACAGTTTAGCTTAGTTTCTTCTGGCTAAGTGTAACATCTTACCATCTCTTTGAAATTCAAACTAACCTAATTTATCTAAGAATACAAATGTTCCTCATATTCTAGAACTTCAGCCATGTTTATGCATTTAGCATTTCAAACCTAGCTACTTGTTGATACCTCAAAACCTCTAGACCAGCTGTCTCCAATTCAGTTTGATCCCCCCCTACACACATACACAAACTAATCCAAACTCCACTATTAACTCACTTTTACACTAAGTCACAATAATATTGAGAATTATTATATTTTCATGACATAAAGTAACGTCTGTGCTACACAAGTGCCAGACAAGGACTGTCTCCAACAGTAAAGCACTGAACCACTTCCCCTTGACAATCAACAGCAGCACCATCAGTGACTCCCCCACCATTACATTTCTGTGCTCAGTGGGGTGCCGGTGTTGCCTTTAATCAGAAACTTTGTGGATTGGCCAAATAAACGCTGACTACAAGAACAGATCAGAGGCTCCATATTCTGTGGTGAGTGACTTGCCTCACAACTCCCCAAAGCCTCTTCACTTATAAGACACAAGAGTGTAATGAAATATTCTCCACTTGCCTGGATGGCTGCAACTGCAACCACACTCGAGAAACTCAACATCCCATCCACCACCTCCACTCCCTCCATCACTGGTACACCATGGCTGTAATGTGTACCATCTACAAGATGCGCTGATGCAACCCTCCAAGGCTTCTTGAACACCATCTACCAAACCCGCAACCTCTACCATCTAGAAGGACAGGAGCAGCAGTGTATGCCAGGTGCAGAACAGATGCTGTAGCTCTGTTAGTGTTACCCTGAACAGAGTTGATTCAAGCTGGTGAAATATAATACCTGAGGGCAGGTTGTTGAATGGCTATATACCTGCAAAATTACCCAACAAATCCGTGGGTTACAATGTGAAAGGATTGCTGTGTGCCCAGTGTGGCATGTGAAGGGTGTTAATCTATATCAGCCAAGCTGCTTGTCTCTAGGAGTCACCGATCTTCACTTCTTTTGCAGGGTTTGAAATTCCAGATGTAGATGCAGAAAAGCTAATGACACCTGATGAAATTATAACTTATATCGCAGATAAGAAGGACGTGTACGAATAATCTTTTTTCCTGGAGACAAAAAAGGGTAAGAACTCGTCAGATGAGTACTAGAGGGGCGGGGGGGGGGGGGGAGCAGTGTGCATTTTCTCACTACTTGTGCCTTGTCACAATTGCATGATTTCTGTCGAGTAAGAACAGGATTGACTGGAATTATTTTTTCTCTGATCTCCCTGGACTCAAAACTAGTGCACTGACACGTCATGTTGAGCCTTGCATCTGAAAAAGAATGGCTCTGAGTTGATGTTCAAGGGGTTGGTGAGGATGGGAGGGGGTTGATGCTCATGGAATTGCCCTGACTTCAGTCAATCTTCAGGGTAGAGTTGGGAACAGAGTCCTCCCAATCACCAGAAAAAAGCTTGTTTTATGAATCACTAATCACATTGTCACAGCAAGTGGACCCACAGCTGTGGTGTGGACGGGTGTTGGGAAGGCAGCAGCATCTGTCAACACAAATCACTCATTCAGGTGATGATGAAATCAAAGGTTTCCCTTATTCCCCCCATCAGGAGGCACTACATCTTGTTAGGAGAAGGGACTTGATTGAATCCCATTGCCCCCACCCCCAAACCTCCACAGTCTAAAGGACTGTTCCCTCTATAAATATCAGCTAACTCAGCATAGTCTGGAGTTCAAACCTGGGACTGAAGGAAGGATACTTTACCCTAACCAGTGCTGACATCACAGCTGATCAGTGATGTCTTTTGATTTCCAGAAATGCTTTGGAAAAATTAGAAAAATACATATTAAATTCTGAAACCTGTTTTTGACTTTGCAGGTGCTTGCTGCTGAGAGCATGTGAAACACTCAATATGTGGGGGATCGCAAGCACTGTTTGAAGCATAAGTGCTGCTCTATGGTTTTTGTTGTCTGATTATGTTTGTTCAACCAGTGATATTTCAAGTTCTTGATCACTTGACTTCAGGAATGAATAAATTACTATTGGAGACTTGAGCCTGGATGTGTGTCTGCTGTTTATTCACCAAGCCACTCCGATACTCTTCCTCTCCATGAATTCTAGACTTCTGAGCATCGTTGGACATGCTTCTTCCTCGTTAGGAAGAGGCCATTCAGCCTTTTGAAGTCTGTACCGTCTCTGCCATTCAGTGAGACAGTGGCGAATCTGTATCTGAATTCCATTTGTCTGCCTTGGCTCCATAATTCCTTAATATAGTTGGCAGGCAAAAATCTTGATCTTGGATTTAAAAGTGATAAATTGAGCTAGCATCTATTGCTTATTAATTGAACTGGCAACTATTGCTTTTTGTAGGAGACAGTTCCACATTTCAACCACCCTTTGTGTGAAGAAGTGTTTCTCAACTTCTGAGTGGTCTGTCTGTAATTTTATTATGTCCCCTTGTCCTAGACTCACCCACCATCAAATGAAAGTTTCTCTTTACCTACTTTCACTTCTTTTCAAAATTCTAAAAAAAAACTCAATCAAATCACCCCTTAACTTCTATATTCCAGGCAATGCAAGCCCATTTTATTACTTTGTTATGAACTTAAGGTCAAGACCAGCCATGATCTAATTGAATGGCAGATCAGGCTTGAGGGGCAGTATGGTCTCTTGTTTCTAATTAATCTTCAGCTGTCCCTGGCCTCTATGGAAGCAGCTGGTAGGGGAGAATTGAAGTTAGACTGCAGATGAAACTCCAGCCTCTTAATTTTCTTTCTTCTATTCCTTGTTAGTTTGACATCTTGCTTTTGAATTTGGTATTCACTACTAAATGAATTCACTCTGCTGCACTGTTAAATTCATGCCAGTTACAGTTCTAATGGCTGAGCCTCTGTCCACAGGGTATGCATGGTACTATTTGTAAAGTGAACATTAATCATTGAGCCATTTCAGCTCATTTTGCTAGTTTCATGCTTTGCCACTTAGTGATGTGTGGTACTAAACCATAAAAGAAATTGCATTTATATAGCACCTTTAATGTAGTTTCAAAAGTCCCAAGGTGCTTTGCAACAGCATTAATTAGATAAAAATTGGCACCAAGCCAAAAAAGGTGCCATGAGAGCAAAAGACCAAAAATTTGATCAAAGAGGTTGGTTTTAAAGAGGAAAAATGTTTTAGGAAGTGATTTCAGAGCTTTACATAAAATTTACATAAGGCTGTACAGCACAGAAAGAGACCATTCCGCCCAACCAGTCCATGCTGTCATTTGTGTTCCATATGAGCCTCACCTAATACACTATCCTTTGATTTCTGTCTCCATTGTGTACTTATCTTGCTTAATCTTAAATGTATCTGTCATTTCCCTCAAACACTCCATGTGGTCGCGAGTTCCACATTCTACCATTGTCTGAATTCCTATTGGATTTATTAGTGACTCTCACTTATGTCACCTCGTATTGGTCTCAAACACATGTGGCAAATATCTACAGCTATCCCACGGAACCCCTTCAGAACTTCAAAGACCTCTATCAGATCATCCATTGGGCTTCTCTCTACAGAAAAGAATTCCAACCTATTTAGTCTTTCCTGGTAGTTATAACCTCTCAGTTCTGTTGTAAATCATTTTTTTCCACCTTCTCTATTCCCTCTATGTCCTTTTTGTGGTACGGAGATCAGAACTAGGTTCCTTTTAAGTTTTGTTTGTGGTTAGTACAAACATTCCCATAGCTTTCTCAGTCAAGAATCTGATACACTTAAGCTCACTCCGCGAAAGTAGCAGGTTAGAAAATAGTCCTTGCAGAATAGCTATAGCACAATGAACTTAAGGGGAGGCAAGCAAAACGAGTTAGATAGAAATACAAACATGTATGTTTGCAGGCAGGAATCATTTTACCTGCAAATGTAAACTAATCTTAATTGAAAGTGAAATTGTCACAGGCAAAGCCCGCCTTTCCGTAGGGGGTCACTGAGTAGCAATCAGGACCTGGAGTCTTATCCTGACTCCAGAACGACTCCTGGGTTCGCGATCCTGATAAAATTGGCGGGCGCAGACGAGGGAATCTCACGTCGTTTCCGTACTCTTGGTTTTGGCCGCATTGTGGCACGAGCGAGCAGCATTTTCAAGTATAATTCACCACACCCCAAATTCCCCCATGTATACCGCGCTTTACTGCTAATAGGCACTAAATTATCTTTTTATTTTCCCGGTTGGTTTATCTATCTATAGCGGGACTAACTGCATAGCTCTCAAAGCTGGCACAGACACGATGGGCCGAATAGCTGTCTTCTGTGCTGTAAGATCGTTTTCTCTCAATTGCCTCTCCTCTGTCTCTTCCCTCTCTCTTGGTCCGGGCTCTCTCTCCCCTCCCACTCCCTTTTCCCAATGCCACACTGGGTGTTGACTGTCCCCCACCCCCCTCAGACACGCGGGATCTCCCATTTCCCTGACCGGCTCACAGACGGAAATCCTCTCCGGCTGCCTTCCAACCACAAGATCTCAGATATCGGCAGCTCCGACCCATCCTCCTGCCGATAAATGCAGCTCCCGGGCCGGCTGCAGTTTGCTCCCCTCTCCCGGCACCTCGGCTTCTTCCACTCCAGCCTCTGGGCAGCAGCGAAGAAGCAGGACTATGTTGGCTCGGGCCAGCTGGCTGCTGCTTCTCTCCAGCGCAGGTATCCTCGGCATTCACTCCGACACTCAGGGACATAGGAGCGGAGTGTGGGGAGATCTATCTATTCTGGGATTGTTTTGCATTATATTTATTACATCGCGTTCTATACTGTTATATTCCAGAAATTATTGTATATTACTGTAAATTCTGCGTTGCATATTTATGGGGGTCCGGATGGCCCTCACTGATCCTAGAAAGCTTCGTGTTTGGAAGTTGCCCTTCCAGCGGTGTAACAGGACTGAGTTCGAGAACTTACTGTGTTCAACAGGGCTTTCTATCGCGCACTGAGTGTGTGTGTGTGCAACAGATCTGTGTTCCAGCTCTGAATGTGTGTGTTTAACAGGACTGAGAGTTCCAGCTGTGTATATAACAGGGCTGAGAGTTCCCAGTGCTGACTCTGTGTGTATAACAAGACTGAGAGTTCCCGGTGCTGACTCTGTGCATATAACAGGACTGAGAGTTCCTGGTGCGGACTCTGTGTGTATAACAGGACTGAGAGTTCCCGGTGCTGACTCTGTGTGTATAACAGGACTGAGAGTTCCCAGTGCTGACTGTGTGTGTATAACAGGACTGAGAGTTCCCAGTGCTGACTCTGTGTGTATAACAGGACTGAGAGTTCCCGGTGCTGACTCTGTGTGTATAACAGGACTGAGAGTTCCCGGTGCTGACTCTGTGTGTATAACAGGACTGAGAGTTCCTGGTGCTGACTCTGTGTATAACAGGACTGAGAGTTCCTGGTGCTGACTCTGTGTGTATAACAGGACTGAGAGTTTCCAGTGCTGACTCTGTGCATATAACAGGACTGAGAATTCCCGGTGCTGACTCTGTGTGTATAACAGGACTGTGTGTGTGTGTTCAGTACAGGATTTAGCATGTATATAACAGGTAATTAAAGGTCTCATGGGACTATTTCAAAGGAGAGTAGGGTAATTCCTTGTGTCCTGGCCTAATATTTATTCTAAGGCCACCATTACTAGAACCAATTATCTGGTCAATATCATGTTGTTCTTTTTTGAGATTTTGCTATGTGCAAACTGGCCGACACGTTTCCCACATTACAATACTAACTACACTTCAAGAGTACTTTATTGTCTGTAAAGCACATTAGCGTTTCCTGAGATTTTAAAAGTCTAGGGTCATGGCCGAGTGGGTGGGTGAGCTATAGAAGGACGGCTGTGGCTGAGGAATGGTAATATGGCAACAGCTGATGCCTTTAGGAGGGGAGGAGAATGGGATAAAGGAATAAACAAACACACAACAACAACAACTTATATAGCGTCTTTAACATAGTGAAACATATCAAGGTACTTCCCATGAGCATTATCAAACAAAATTGACAGAGAGAACCCCATAATGAGATAGCAGGATAGATGGCCAAAAGCTTGACCAAAGTGATAAGATTTAGGGAGTGTCTTAAAGAAGGAAAGAGAGGTCGAGACGTTTAGGGAGGGAACTGCAGGGCTCAGGGCCTTGGCAGTGGAAAGCATGTCCATCAGTGGTGGCATACTCAAGTGGCCAGAACTGCAGGAGCGCAGAGATCTCAGAAGCTTGTAGGGCTGGAGGAGGTTACAAAGATAGGGGGGCATGAGGCCATCAAGGGATTTTGACACAGGATGAGAATTTTATCAGTACAGAATTCAAACTTCTGAAATGAAATTAATCAGGGGTTTGTGTCCTGCAGGATTTCTACTCGCTTCAGTGCAGCCGGACTGTGGTGGTGTTCTGCTGCCCAGTGTCACCAGTAGAATCCTACTGGTGACTGACTCCATCAATGGGACCACGTGCTCCTGGATTCTGCAAGCACCCTCTTCAGCGACTGTTGAATTAGAGGTTATCTCATACCATACGGTACCCTGGACAGACACCAGCTGCACCTCTGCTTATCTGGCCATCAAACTGGGGCCAACACAGAAGGAAAGACGGTTCTGTGACTCATTCAGGAGTATTCCTGAGGTTGGTAGAAAGCTAGTGATTCGAGGGAAAGGGCCGGGTGTTGTCACCCTGCGAGCAGCGTACGGCATGAAACAAGGATTCACCCTGCGGTACTCGGGTGAGTTGTGATACATTATAAACCACATGAGACATTTGGAAATGTTTATGGCCTTTCTCTTGAAAGTAGGTATGTGAATCTGTTTGTGCATATATATGTCTACATCTGTACTAACTGTGGGTGTCTCCCTGACTGTGTGTGACTCTTGTGTATCCAAATGTGTGTGTGTGTGTGTGTGTATCTGATTCTTAGAAACATGGAAAATTCTAGCACAGAAGGAGGCCATTCAGCCCATTGTCTCTGCCAGCCGAAACACAATTATCCCTTCTAATCCCACTTTCCAGCTCTTGATCTGTGGCCTTATGGGTTATGGCACTTCAAATGCAGGTTGAAGTATTTTTAAATATAAGGGTTTCTGCCTCAAACACCCTTTCAGACAGTGAATTCCAGATCCTCACAACCTTCTGGTTGAAAAAAACACTCTTCAATTCTCCTCTAATCCTTCTGCCAATTACTTTAAACCTATGCCACCTGGTTATTGATCTTTCTACTAAGGGGAACAGGTCCTTCCTATCCACTCTATCTAAGCCACTCACAATTTTATAGACCTCAATTAAATCTCCCCTCAACTTTCTCTGTTACAAAGAAAACAACCCCAGTCGATCCAATCTTTCCTCATAGTTAAAGATCTACATTTCTGGCGACATCCTTATAATTCTTCTCTGTACCCTCTTTAGTGCAATCACATCCTTCCTATAATACGATGACCAGAACAATATGCAGTACTCTAGCTGTGGCCTAACTAGTGATTTACATACAGAACCTTCTCTTTTGCTGTAACTTCCTCCAACTCTAGGACTCCATGCCCAAGATATCTGCCCCTCCAATTTTGGCCACTTGCACATTCCTGATTTTTAATCATGCCACCATTGGCAGCTGTGCCTTCAGACCCTAAACTGTGGAATTCCATCCATTAAACCTCGCTGCCTTGTTACCTCTTTCTCCCCTTAAGACAATCCTTAGAACCTACCTCTTTGACAAAGCTTTTGGTCATCTACCATATTATCTCCTAATGTGGCTTTTGTGTCAATTTTGATTGATAATGCCCCTCTGAAACACCTTGGGATGCTCAAGGTGCTAAATAAATGCAAACCATGTGTTTTTCTGTTTCTGATTCTTGTCAGTCTGTCACTGTCTAGTATGTGGGTGTTGCTGCAATTCAGTTTGTCAATCAAACATGGTATGAGTGATGAGGGAACAATGCAGTTCGAGTAGTATTAAAATTCCAGGCGTGTATCTGAGTGCCAGGCTCTGCTGATGAAATTCCAATCACGTTTTGTTCTCATTCCTAGTGCTTGTACCAGACGTGAACCATAGAGAAATTGATACAAGAGCCTTGGAGCTGCGAACTCTGACTCCATTGTCTTCCTCAGTGTGGGGGGAGGGTAAGCGAGTTGACCTCAGCAAAGGAGAGGCTGTGATGTTCTCTACATCAACTGGACAGGGGCAGCAAATCATTCCGGAATATCCCAGCATGTCAACAGTGCAGGGGAGACCAGGGCCTCCCTGGAACCATCAGTCTTCCTGGTCTCCTGGACATCCTAAGCTCCCAGGCCATCCTTCAGATCAAGGACTGAGGACTCAAGCTCAGTTGCAGCCAGGAGAAGTCCCAGCAACAAAGGATTCCCAGTCAGATTCCAGAACCACATTCCACCTAAAATCTCTGGGAACACAAGCTTCCCCAGAAAGGTCTAAAACTTCACAAGGTCCAGTAACCCTTAAAATTGCTGCTGTTTCAGATTTCAACACCAGCCCCCAAGTCAATCTTGCCTCCATTCTCCTATCCCCCTCCCCCTCCAGCCCCAGTCCAAGCTCCCCCTCTGGCCCCGGTCCGAGCTCCCCCTCCCCCTCTGGCCCCGGTCCGAGCTCCCCCTCCCCCTCTGGCCCCGGTCTGAGCTCCCCCTCTGGCCCCGGTCTGAGCTCCCCTCCCCCCTCCGGCCACAGTCCGAGCTCCCCTCCCCCCTCCGGCCACAGTCCGAGCTCCCCCTCCCCCTCCGGCCCTGGTCCGACCTCCCCCTCCCCCTCTGGCCCCGGTCCGAGCTCCCCCTCCCCCTCTGGCCCCGGTCTGAGCTCCCCCTCTGGCCCCGGTCTGAGCTCCCCTCCCCCCTCCGGCCACAGTCCGAGCTCCCCTCCCCCCTCCGGCCACAGTCCGAGCTCCCCTCCCCCCTCCGGCCACAGTCCGAGCTCCCCCTCCCCCTCCGGCCCTGGTCCGACCTCCCCCTCCCCCTCTGGCCCCGGTCCGAGCTCCCCCTCCCCCTCTGGCCCCGGTCTGAGCTCCCCCTCTGGCCCCGGTCTGAGCTCCCCTCCCCCCTCCGGCCACAGTCCGAGCTCCCCTCCCCCCTCCGGCCACAGTCCGAGCTCCCCCTCCCCCTCCGGCCCTGGTCCGACCTCCCCCTCCCCCTCTGACCCCGGTCCGAGCTCCCCCTCCCCCTCTGGCCCCGGTCCGAGCTCCCCCTTCCACTCCTCCTCTGGCCCTGGTCCGAATCCCCCATCCCCCTCTCCATCTGGCCCCAGTCTGAACTCTGCCTCCACTCTAACACTCAACTCCAAACTGAACCTTGACTCAACACTGTCTCTCGGCCCCAGACTTCCATTCTCTTTTTTATCTGACAGTACAAGTACGATCGATAATACGCCATTATTAAGTTTGAAGAATTCATTAGCTCCATCTCCAGTTATTCAAAACAAAGACCAGAGGAATGTGATGAACCAAAGCAGAACCAAACTGAACAGCCAGCCTGCCCTGGACTCATCAGAACGACCCTGGGGTACAGATTCCAACTCAGAGCAGCTGCCACTGCTGACCAGCACATGGACTGTGGAACCCGCTGAGATGAACACTAGTGAAGAAGACATGGATACCAGAAATGATGCCAATACTCGCCCAGTCAGTATTTCACTGGGAGGACCAAAATCCCCGCTAAAGATCTCAGGAGATCTTGTAACCAGCATTTCACCAAACACTGACCAAGCATCAACAACCCAATCAGCAGGAACAATGCCACCAATGGCATTTAAAATCCCGTCTGTCACAGCGAGCATTTCTGGAGATGAGGTTTCCAATGATCAGTGGAGGAGCAGCCAGCAGGGCCGCTCATGCACACATGGCATCACTCTTTCGGCAGACCCTGAGATTGAATTAGTGACAAGGCCCCAGTCATGGGATGAAGTGAAGGTTCCAGTCACGTCGACCCCAGCTCATGACCTTTCAGCTCATTTAAGTATTCTTGCTGACGAGGGAATTGTGGAGATTTTCCCAGGAAGTGGTTCTGTGAACAGGGTGGAAAGATCCAGTACAGCAAGCGACACAGCATGGACTGAAAGTCAGGACCAAAACTCCCTTCCGGGTGTCCCTGCCAACCCCAGTGAGCTTATCACACCTCACTCAGAACAAGGCAGGAAACAGGAAAGTGAGTCAGATCAACATACACTTTTCTTCTCTCAGACCACTGACATTTCAGAATTGCTCTCCACTCAAAATGTAAACACACAAAATCTCGTAAACAGCTTCAAGATGGATCCAGTGGTAGGGGCAGTGAATCAGCTAGAAACCACTCATTGGACATTAGATTTCAAAGGCACTTCATCAGATTTTGATGGATCCATTACATCAACTCTCAACCAAGTAATGATTAAATCTGTGTCCAATTCCGGGAACATGTTTGAAGTTCCTGAGCTGATGACCCATTCTTCAAACCTTCCAGTACAGGAAGGTGCTAAAAAAGATACCACAACACTGAGCTATGAGTCAGGACCCAGTGGCAGTGAATGTCTCCCTGAAATACTTCCAACAGTTGCCTCTCTGAGTAGTGCCATCACGACACAGAGTGCTCGATCACAGTTCCCAGTAACGGATAAAAATGCCCTCACGACACAAGGGGAATTGTTCACTAACAGAATCCTCAGCTCCATTTCATTGACTCCAGGTATGACTTTCGCTGCCAATTCTGTTGATGGAAGTGGAGGTGAAATGGTGTCAAGTGAAGTGACAGAGGATAGTGGTGGTGTTACAGGCAGGGGCTCTGAGATTCTGAGTACTAGAGACACCCCAGTGGAGGGTGATGGGAATGTGACACTGTTAACCTTCACTAAAGATGGAACGACCAAGGTGATGGCCACTCACAGCCAAAGGTTAGAGGTTACTCCGAGGGCTAAAAGCAGTTCAGGAATCTCAGTCATTTTTGACTTACCGGGGACTGAAAAGAATGGCAACAGAATGAATACTCTCCATGACAGCACTATTGAAATGATGGTTACCGTAGAACCTTCTGGTAAAACCACATGGTTCGAGGGAGGAACCAGTTCACCGTCAAATTCTGGAGGGAAAAATACAGGTGGGTCTCAAACTGAAGGTAACATAGTATATGGGGACAGAGTCCCATCATTCAGCCCAAGAACACCCGCACCAGAGCCCATCACACCACAGCCACCAGCGAGTGTAAGCCCAACATCTGTTGAAGTTGATCACAGTGCATCTCCACCTAAAGAAATCTTTCCAACCACCCTATCACTCACATGGTTGCCAGAGAGATCTTCAACAGACTTGGAGGCGTCCCCATCACTATCCAGTACTCGAGGAACCATTGCTCCAACCTTAAGTAAAACCAAAATGCCCAGATCTGACAATCCAATCTCATCTTCAGGAAGGACAACTGAGGCACAAACATCTGCAGGTGAGAGGCTCAGAGAGACATTAACCTCAGTAATGAACCAAACTTTCCAGAAGGTGACTGAGATGAACAGATCAGTAATTGCTTCGGGAACACCATCCTTTACTCCAGGATCCTTGGATCAAGCTCAGCCTGATACCAGACCCCCAACATCTCCTTTGCTTCCAGTGTTGACCGACTCTGTTGTTTCAGTGACAAACTTGGCACAGCTTCTGCCATCTATATCCACCTTTGAGACAGCATCTCAACCATCATCTGACCAGACTGGCACAGGGAGTTCACAAACATTTGGCAGCTCCTCTGCAACTTCTGGTGTCTCAGATAGAGGGGAACCAACCTGGCCAACCACCATCGATTTGAAGATTACAGTTCCTCCTCCTCCAGCTTTTTCTTCTGCTGAAGAGGAAGAAAAGCTTGTAACCAGTGAGGAAACTACCTTGTCATGGATGCTTCGGGTGAACCAGTTGGGATCACAGCCTAATGATGGTTCTCCAGTCACACACGTTGGCACAAAGGATCTTAACAGCAATGTATCCCAATCAGCCAAGCCCACAGGAAACAAACAGTGGCAAAGGGAAATATTGTCAACACTTGCTGCTGCACACTCTGCCACCACTGAGGGCTTTTGGACTTGGGGTCAATCTGATTTAGGGACACTGTCAACTGGCCATGGGGTTGTCCCAACCTCGGGGTCCTCAGCTTCTCCTGAAGGAGCCACGTCACTTCCAGCAGTTACAATTATAGCCAAGTCAGTGATAACTCACAGGATTCCCACCACCCCAACACCTAGACGCAGTGACAGCTGGACACTGGGCAAGGTTGACACCTCTCCAAACTCACCCACCCCAGGATTGGGAATGCTGATATCACTGACGCCAACGTCGCAGCCTCTGCACTCACACATTAACCCAACACCTTCAGAGAGAGCTGTGCAAACCACAATGCACCAACCTACACTAGGCACACTCAGGGAGCTGATGAACTCGGTCCCGTCGTCCACTCCAACAGAGAAACGTAAACAAATTTTCATCGTGGGGAATAAGCTGCCGCTGATCAAAGGTGAGTTTTGGTGATAAATGACCAATCCCAAACTTGAATGGTCAGAACTGACCTCTGACTTCAGGCCAGAGTTTCTCTGCTTATTATATTGAGGAGCATCGACAATCTGTGCATGGGGCAGTCTGAACAGTTTAGTCCCTGGGCTTCGATGGGAAGGGCGGGGAAAGTTGTGGGGGCAGGTGTTGGTTTCTCCAGTTACTTTCTCTAGAATCATCAAGGAGGCCTGTTCAAAGACACCTTTAATGACACTGCAACATCAACGCATTTCCATTGTGGAGCTGGGGGATTTAGAGAAAAGAAAGAACTTGCATTCACATTGCACCTTTCATGGTCTCAGGATGTCCCCAAGTGCTTTGCAGCCAATGAAATACTTTTGAAGTGCAATTACTGTTGTAATACAGAACACATGTCAGCCAATCGTCCTGTGGGATCTTTACATCCGCCTGAGAGGGCAGACAAGCCCTTGGTTTAGCATCTCATCCAAAAGTCAGCACCCCTGGCAGTGAGATATAAAGACACGTGCTGGAAACACTGGGATATAGAGCGGGGACATATTGGGAACAATGGGATATGGAGGGTTCACCGAGAACATTGGGATGTTGAGGGTACATTGGGAACAATGGGATATGGAGGTTTCACCGAGAACATTGGGATGTTGAAGGTACATTGGGAACCAGGGGATATAGAGGGAAGACATAGAGCAGTGGGAGAGAGAACACACGAGGAACAATGGCATGTAGAGCAGGTATGCTGGGAGCAGATAGAGAGGGGACACACAATGGAACAGTTGAAAGTTGGATAAGATTAAAGGACGGGAGTGGCAGGTGAGTTTGAGTGGGCTCGTACTGGGATGGGGGTGTGGTTTGTGCATACTGGCAGTGAAAGAGAAATCACAGCAAATCCTCAATTCAGATGTTTTCATCTGCAGGCATGTGGATGAGCTTTGCTCAGGGTTTGGTCTAAATGTTGATGTGGAAAAATGATCAAAGTTTCCAACGTTCTTATCAATAAAACAACCCTGTTGATGGACTGCAGCCAGCATGCAAATCCCAGGCTTCAGTCAGATGTTCCACAGCCTGCAGTACTGACAGACAAACCAGTCTGTCTATCACAGAATATTATATTTCTTAACAATTTCTGTCATAGTCAGAATATTACTTAGAATTTCCAGTGCAGAAACAGGTCATTCGGCCCATATGGTCATTGCTGATGTTTATGATCCACATAAGCCTCCTTTCACCCTACTCCATCTCACCTTAATAGGATGCCCTTCTATTCCTTTCTCCTCCCCGCGTTTATCTAATTTTCCCTTAAATAGTGTTTCCTTTAAATGCTATTTGCTTCAGCTACTCCACATGGGAGTGAGTTCAACATTCTAACTACTCTCTGGGTAAAGAAGTTTCTCCTGACTTCCCTATTAGACTTATTAGTGACTATCTTACATTTATGGTCCCTGGTTTTCGTCCACACTTCAGAAGCACTTCACTGGCAGTAAAATACTTTGGGAGATCCTGAGGTTGTGAAAAGTGCAATGGAATATAGAGGAGAGACACTGGCTACAGTTAAAAAGTTGGATAAATTCAAAGGACAGGAAAAATACAAGTTCTTTCTTTCATTTTGTAATATGGTCACTCTTGCGCCTCAAGTACCTTGGTACAGGGATGGTGAGTGATATCTTCCAATACAGTTTTAAGAGCCATCATCCTCACCCCAAATAACAACAGCTTGCATTTATATAGCACCTTTATGGCAGTAAAACACTTCACAGGAATGTAAATGGTCAGAAATTTGACACCATGCCATATAAGGAGAATGGGTGACTCAAAAGCTTGGTCAGAGAAGTAGGTTTAAAGGAGGAGAGGTAATGGAGTAGGCTTAGAGGAGGAGAGCTAGAAGTTTAGGGCCCTGGCAGCTGAACATGTCTGCCAGTGTGGAACGATGGAAATTGGGGATGCTCAAGAGATTAGAATTGGAGGAGTGCAGAGTGCTTGAAAGATTGTGGGACTGAAGAAATTTTTTTATTATTCTTTCATTGGATGTGGGTGTTGCTTACAAGGCAAACCCATCCCTAATTGCTCTTGAGCTGAATGGTTTGCCATTTCGCAGGGCAGTTAAAAGTCAACCACATTGCTGGGAGTCTCATGTAGGCATGGCAGATTTTCTTCTGTAAAGGGCATTAGTGAACCAGATCAGTTTTTACAACAATCAGTGATGGTTGTCATGGTCACCATTACTAGATTAGCTTTCAATTCCAGATTTTATTAATTGAATTTAATTTCCACTAGTTGCCGTTGCTATATCCCCCAGAGCATTAACCTGGGCTTCTAGATCACTAGTCCAGTGACATTACCACTACGCTATCATCTCCCCATGGATGGTGAGGGGCAAGGCCATGGAGGGATTTGGACATAAGGATGAGAATTTTAACTTGCTGTCTCTTCCAGAGGGCGTCACAGTGAAGATTCCAACAAAACTCATTCTGGACAAGAATTTTACTGTCCAGTTGGAAGACTCAACATCTGAAGAATACCAGAACCTGGCCAAGGATTTCACACACAAAGTGAGGGTTCAAGATCATGCTGCTTTCCATAAAACTCTTGTCCCCGTCACTTTCTTGCACAACAATGTTGGTTTTTTAAGACAGAGTGTAATTGTGCTGTTGTGCAAAATGCTTATTCCCCCTCTCTTAGAATTGATAAGAATCTTGACAATTCATAAGGGTTTCTAGTGCCCGCCCAACCCCAGCCAGTGCCAGATGATGTAGTGAATGTGTGGTTACAGCAAGACTCATTTACAGGAAATCCTCGGTTAACATTGTTAATTGGTTCCCAGAAAATGCAAAATTATGTTATGCGAATCACCTGTACGATATTATAAATGGGATTACATTCCTAGGGGAAGGCTTTTGGAATGTACAATTCCAAACCAGCATGTACATTAACATTTTAAAGCTTAACGAACATCAACTATAAATATGACCAAATGCCGAAAAGCTAAGAAAAGATAAAGTTTGGGTACTCACCAAGATGTGAAGCTTTGTCTCACTGGATGATTGGTGCTGGAGGTGGGTCTTATCGGAGGCTAGGAGGACTTCTGGAGAGATTATTGAAGTGGATTTTGAGGGCTTGGTTTATTGGGGAATTGTTATTACTTCTGTTCACTTATGAACTGTGTTTTATATCAACTATCAAAAGGCATCATCACATGATCTTCAGGACTCTGCAGCATCCTTTGAAAGGTTCTTTGCAGTGGGGTTTTTAAAGAATTTTTCTTTGCGGAGCTCCCTCTAGCAATTAACTGCACTGTTAATGCTTCTGTTCACTCTTGAACTGTGCTATCAGGGTGGTCTTCATTAAAATTGGCCATTGCTTCTTCAAAATTTTTCAAGGTATCATCAAGTGATCTTCGGCTAAATGTCTTGGTGGACCTTACTGAAGGCTTGGAGGGCTTATGGAAGTGGCTTTTTGAGGACTTTTTGGAGGCCTGCTAGGATTCCTTGTTGAATCTTTTGAAGGGTTCTTTTTAGGGGGTTTTTTAAAGAATTTTTCCAGTTACAGCTGCACTTTTGCTTTTTTTTTTCTCTGTGGAGCTCCATGTAGCAGTTGATTGCATTGTTAATGCTTCTGTTCACTCTTGAATTGTGCTCTCTATCAGGGCTGTCTTCATCAAAGTGGCCAATGTCTCTTCAGACTGTGTTAAGGCATCATCAAGTGATCTTTGAGCTAAATGTCTTGTTTGGTTGTTCTTCTTGCTCATCATCATTCCCCCTCTTCCACAGCCCTCTGTTGTTCCATTTCCTCCAGGTCCTCAGCAGACAACACCTCTGCATAGGAGGCAAGTGACGCTGCAACATCCTCAGTGTTTAGCTCATTCAATCCAATTTGCTTGTCCATTTCCACATTTGCCTCTTGGATCTTCTTGATAGGTTCCACATAGCCTTTGGCCCTAATGCAATTTGGCCACAACTTCCTCCACATACTATTCATATTGGATGAGGTAAACTTTCCATGCCATAGTGATGCTATTGATGGCCTTGACAGTGTTGTAATTCTTCCAGAATTCTTTCAGGGTAGGAGCATCATCACCTTCAGTTTCCCTGATGATTTGTCCAAAAGATTCTGGTAATAGGCCTTGATGATTGCAATAGCCCTTTGATCCATAGGTTAAAGAATGGAGACGTTGTTAGATGGTAGAAAGATCACTTTAACATTGTCACTGAGGTTATCAAGAGCTGCAGGGTGGCCAGGAACAATGTCCAGGAGGAACACTGCTCTTTTGGAAAGATTATTTTCTGAACAATAATCCCAAACAGCTGGGCAAAAGTAGGCTGTAAATCAATTCTCAGAAATCACTTGGGTTCACCATGCCTCCTTTTTTGCCCTCCACACCTGTTGCAGCCTGTTCTTTGAATTACCCTTCAGTGCCCTGCAGTTTTGGGAATGGTAAACAAGCATCAGCTTTACTTTAAAATCACCTGCTACACTTCCACCAAGCAGCGTAGCGTACACTTTCCTTTCTTGAAATGTATGTCCTGGAAGGCATCCTTTTCCAGAATAAACCAGTCTCATCAATATTAACCACTTGCTGAGGCGTGTATCCACCCTCCTCAATGATTTCACGTAGTGTTTTAATGAAGGACGCAGCTGCTTTACCATCAGCACTGGCAAATTCCCCACTTACAACAATGTTTTGCAAGTTAGTATATCTTTTCTACCTTGCAAACCACCCACGACAAACATTAAATGGCCTTTGTTTGAGCTTCCATCACGCCTTTCTTAAGATCATTTTATAAACTCCCGGCCTATTTTTGAATAATCTAAGAGGCATGCATTGCTGAGTTTGATGTTCAATCTAAATGGTCTTCCATGTTAATCGTAATTCCAAAGGAGGTATGCAGGTAATACTGTAGTGAGAGGCTTTGGAGAATCTTTATATACTTTTCGTTGTCTTTTTTCAGTAGAAAGCACTTTATAATCGTTGGCTCTTTATTGACTCATTATGAACAAATTAATGAATAATACCTCAACAATTCAAAAGAACTAAGCAGGCAACGGGAGACAACACTGTTTTGGGTGCTTTACAAAATGGCGCAAACGCCTCCTGTTTACAAGGCAGTGACTGCTTAACCCCAGTAGTCTTCAAAAGGACCATAGTGGACCACTACAGTACCGCACTAAAACCTGGGCACAGAACAAAATCCGAAAGATTCTTCAAAGCCTCCCAATGCAGAATTGCCTGCACACCCCTTCACCCAAGACCCAGTTCCTACAGCTTTGTGGGAGTTATGCAGCAATGTCCAGGCATACGGTGACTTTAATATGAATCAGTAACAATGCAACTCAAGTCTGGATATTAATTCAAGAATGTCATTAATGCAAAACTACGTGTGTGTATGTATGTGGGAACTCCACTGTTTAATCAGCTGTTCCGTCATGGCCTGATTGACAAGTTGCTGCTCACTTATTTAAATTTCCATGTTACTAATTTTCTAAGCATTGTAAGTAAACTGCATTCACAGCTCCAGGAGAGAGCCTTCTGGTTGTTCTCCCTCCCTCTAATTTGGTGTAACAATGAGTAACTGCTTACACTTAGTGTTTACACCATTGGTTAATACTGGGTGAGTGTTCACAATTTAGTGTTTACACCATTGTTAGTGTTGCTGGGTAACTGCTCACATTGGTAGTTATTATATAATCCTACAGGAAAGTGAGATAATTTTCATCATTTTCATCATTCTGCAGGTTTCTCCATTTTATAAGAAACTTCCTGGATTTAAGCAGTTGCTGGTTAAATACTTCAGGTGATTAAAGTTCAACTGATTGAATCACTCATCATGCAATCTAATATTGAGAGTTGTTTTCCCTTTCATTCAATGCAAAGTTGGCACTTACCAGAACTTCTAACATTAATACTCTGCCATTTCCTCCATCATTAATATTGTCAATTAATGCCTCCATCATTATTAATTTGTAGCATTAGAGTTTAATACTTTGTGAACATTGTCTGTGTTTGGGCTGATGTGTTACTGCAGTGTGCTGTTGCTTGTGAGCACTGTGTGTGCGGGCTGTTGCTTGTGGGTGCTGTGTGTGTGCGAGCTGTTGCCTTTGGGCGCTGTGTGTGTGTGTGGGCTATTGCCTGTGGATGATGTCTCTGTGCAGGCTGTTGCCTGTGGGTGCTGTGTGTGTGTGGGGTGTTGCCTGTGGGTGCTGTGTGTGTGTGGGGTGTTGCCTGTGGGTGCTGTGTGTGTGTGCGGGCTGTTGCCTATGGATGATGTATGTGTGCCTGTTCCCAGCTGTTGCCTTATTTTAGTGACCTGTTTCCACAGTGCGGGCAGCGTGTTGATCGAGTTCGATGTTGTCTTCATTGCAAAGGAAATCCAAGCTTACCTGCTGGACCCCAATTCGATCTTCAATGTTACTGGCTTGTACAATGCGATCTTAGGCGGCTTTGAGATTGACAGAGCCCGGGTGCTGAGAGTGTATGTTTCAGGTAACTGTCACCTAACTACTGTCCAAAACCTACCTTTTCTAAACACACACACACCCTGGCCATGGAGGGGAAGGGAGGACTCCCTTTGTCTCCCCTTATACAATCTCTTTCCCTTCTTGTCCCCTGTTCTCTTCAACTTTCTTGAGTTAGGGGTGATCAAAATAAAGTGCTTAAGATGATTAAAGGATTTGATAAGGTAGATAGAGAGATAAATACTGGTGGGTGGAATCGAGAAGAAAGAGGCAGAACCTTAAAATTGGATCTGGGCTGTTTTGAGGCGATGCTAAGAAGCACTTTTACACACAAAGAGTAGTTGAATTCTGTGACACTCTCCCCCTAAAAGGCTGTGGATGCTGGGCTCAATTAAAAATTTCAAAACTAAGTTCAAAAGATTTTTCTTGGGTAAGGGTATTAAGGATTGTAGAACAAAGGTGGGTAAATGGAAATAAGATGCAGATCAGATTGAATGACGAAATATACTGGAGGGGCTGAATAGCTGCCCTGCAGGGGCTGAATGGCCTCCACTCATTCCCTCACTGTTGTTGGTGAAATTCCTACTTTTGTTGTGGGGGGTGGTGGAGAGTTCCCGTGGACCTGGCCCCAGCTAGAATCAGCATCTTCAGGAAAGGAGAGGAGAAATCCCCTCAAATAATAACCAATAAAATGAACTGTTTTGTGTTTTTTTTTTGTCTCTGTCTGCAGAGGATTTCATTGCTTTGTGCGGTGAGGTGTTTTCCTGCCAGACTGGGTTCCAGTGCATTCACAGTGATACGAAGAATGTAAGCTGTACCTCCCTTTGCCACGTTGGCTACTGCAAAAACAGTGGCATCTGCACCCACAACCAGGGCCAGGGGCCCATCTGCCAGTAGGTGACACATTTTTCCACTTGCTCGGAGTGTTTGTTAGTTTCAATATGGACCAGGAAACTCAAAACAACCTTGTGCCAGCTGCTATCCAGCTTACACTCTTGAGATAGGAATAAGAGTTGCCATTTAACCCCTCAAACCTATTCAGCAATTCAATAAGATTATGGCTGATCTGCAACCTAACTCCGTTTACTTGCCTTGCCTCATATCCATTAATACCTTTGTTAACAAAAATCTATCAATCTTTCAATTTTAAAGTTAACAATTGATCCAGCACCAATGTCCATTTGTAGAAGAGTGTTCCAAACTTCCACCACCCTTTGCATGTAGAAGTGTTTCTTAATTTCCTGAAAGGTCTGCCTCCAAATTTTAGACTCTGCCCCCAGTCCTGTATTCTCTAACTAGTGGAAATAGTTTATGCCAATCAACCCTTATCTGTTCCCCTAAATGTCTTGAAAACTTTGGTCAAAGCACCCCTTAATTTTATAATTCAAGAGAGTACAACTCTAGTTTGTTTAATCTCTCCTCATAGTTTAAACTTTTGAGTCCAGGTTTTTTTTTTATATTCGTTTACGAGACGTGGGCATCGCTGGCTACGCCAGCATTTATTGGCCATCCCTCATTGCCTTTGAGAAGGCGGTGGTGAACTGCCTTCTAGAACTGCTGCAGTCCATGTGGTGTAGGTACACCCACAGTGTTGTTGGGGAGTTAGTTCCAGGATTTTGACCCAGTGACAATGAAGGAACAGCGATATATTTCCAAGTCAGGATGGTGAGTGGCTTGGAGGAGAACTTTCAGGTGATGGCGTTCCTATGTGTCTACTGCCCTTGTCCTTCTAAATGGTAGTGGTTATGGGTTTGGAAGGTGCTGTTTAAGGAGGCTTGGGATCTGCAACCTAACTTCGTTCCCTTGCCTCATATCCATTAATACCTTTGTTTAACAAAAATTTATCAATCTTTCAATTTTAAAGTTAACAACTGAACTAGGAGAAAACAGAGTAAAGGGTGAGGATGGTGGTAAATTCCTCAAATACATACGGGAGAACTTTCTTAGTGTGTTTTTAGCCCAGTGAGGAAGGAAGCAATGCTGAATCTAGTTCTAGGGAATATATTAGGGCAAGTGGAGTGTGTACAGTGGGAGAACATTGGATAATAGAGTTGATGATATAATTAGCTTTAAAGTATTTTCACAAAGGAAGAAAGGAAAATCAAAAGTGAAAATAGAAATGGAATAGAGCCAATTTCAGCAATTTCCGAAGGATTATGGCATTGGTAGACTGGAAACAAAAATTGGCCGGGATAACAGCCGGTGAGCAATGACAGGTCTTCAAGAAGGAGATAGTTCTGGTACAATCCAAGCAAATTCCCATAAGAAGGAAAGGTGGGGCCTCCGAGATCCCTGAATGAGGTTAAAATAATGCAGAAAAGCGATGTACAGGTCGAGTATCTTTATCCATGAATCCAAAAACTGCACTATTTTAAACCTCATTGACCCTTAGTACAGAAAGTCTCTGACCTGAGCCGACATGAAACTCGCTGACCGCACCCAACCTTTAGGGTGGGAGGTCTAGTTGTTGCTCTGCACTGTTTACCGTCTCCTACAAGCAGAATCTCAGATGACCCCACAGGTGGGATCTTATTACAGGTACCGTGTATTTATTACTCGGTGGTACATCTTACTTTTCTAGGCATTTTATTTACTTTAGACTATATCTAGCCTAGCTTCCGCCATTGTAATGTAAGTAGGCCTAGGCCTACATGCGGCATACGAAAACTGAAATTTTCTGAAATTCAAAACTCAATTGGTCCCGATGGTTTCAGATAAAGGATACTCAACCTGTATATATGACACACATCAGATACAGAATATAGCAGAAAGCTAGGCAGAGTACAGAGATTGCAGGGAGAAATAGAAAAAGGATATATATAGAAACAGAGAATATAAAAGATTAGTGGGGAATATAAAAGGGAACCCAATCATCTTTCATACTTACAGTATAAGAAGTAAAAAGGTATGGTGCATCAGTTGCTGAGGAAAGCTTGGGTGGAGTTAGCAGAAGTTCTGATCACGTTCTTTCTATCCTCCTTGGATATGGGAGTGGTGCCATTGGTGCAAATGATACACCCCTGTTCAAGGTAGGGGATAAAGATAAAGCTGGTAAATACAGACCAGTCAGTCTAATATCAGTGATGTGAAAACTATTAGAGGGCCATTGTCGAGGACAAAATTAATTCTTATTTGGAGAAGCATCTTTTAATCAGGATATGTTAATCAGCATAAATTTTTTTTTTAAAAAATCATGTGATCTGATTAAGATCTTTGAAGGTAATGCAGTAAGTATTTATATATGGGCTTTCAAAAGACATTAATAAATTACCACATAACACACTTAATTGGAACATATAAGCATGTGGTATATTAAAGATAAGATGGTAATTTGGATATGTAATTGGCTAAGGGATAGGAGGCAAAGAGTATTGGTGAACAGATATTTTTCTGATTGGAGATAAAAATGCAGTGGTGTTCCCTGGGGTTGATATTAGGACCATTGCTTTTTTTAAAATATATATATAAATGACCTGGACTTTGGTGTAAGGAATACGATTTAAAGTTTGAAGATGATGCAAAATTTGGCATTGTAGTCTGTCATGCTCTCCGGAAGTCCTCACTATTTACAGCACTGCCAAATTTTGCAGACTTGTGAAAGATGAAACATAATGCGGATACCATGAAGTGATGTCCTTTGGGAGAAACAACATGGAGAGGTAGTGTAATCTAAATGGTACTATTTTGAGGGGAGGTGCTAAAGAGTAGAAGGGTGTCAGGGTGTATATTCACAAATTCTTGATGCTGCAGAGCAAGCTGGTAAGGCCATTTAAAAATTGTGTGGAAAACCTGTTTTTTAAAATAGGTAATTGAATACAAAAAGAAAGATATTATTCTAAACCTTTGTAATTCACTGGCTAGACCTTGGCATCACACTTTAGGAAAGGTGTCAAGGCACTGGAGAGGAGGTTTATCCGGATGATACCAGGGATGAGGGACTTCAATTATGTGGAGAGATTGGAGAAGTTGGGTTTGTTCCCCTCAGAACAGAAAAGGTTAAGGGGAGACCCAATAGAAATCATGCGGGGTGTTGTTAGAGCAAGGAGAAAGAAATTGTTTCCTTTGGTATTTACCAACCCATCAGCCTAGTCTCATTCATCAGCAAGCTACTGGATGGTATCATCAAACAGCAGTTAATCACCAATAACCTGCTCATCGCTGCTCAGTTTGGGTTCTGCCAGGACCACTCAGCTGCTGACCTCATTATAGCCTTGGTCCAAACATGGACAAAAGTGTTGAATTCCAGAGGTGAAATAAGAGTGACTGCACTTGACACCAAATTCAGCATTGAATCAAGTGTGGCATCAAACAGCCCAAGTAAAATTGAAGTCAATGAGAATTGGGGGAAAGCACTCCATTGATTGGAGTCCTAACTAGTTCAAGAGAAGATGGTTGTGGTTTATGGAGGCCAATCATCTCAGCCCACTATGAAAAAGTTCCTCAGGGCAATATCCTAACTCCAAACATCTTCAGCTGCTTCATCAATAACTTTTCTTCCATCATAAAATTAGAAATGGTTGTGTTCTCAGCAGATTGCACAGTGTTCAGTTCCATTCCTAACTCCTCAGATAATGAGGTAGCTCTGTGACCACCTGCAATAGGACCTGAACAATATTCAGGCTTGTGCTGATGAGTGACAAGTGACACAAAAGCCAGGCAATGATCATCTCCAACAACAGAGGCTGTTGGCATTCAATGCCATTACCATTGTCAAATCCCCCACATTCAACATACCAGGGACCACTACTGACCAACCATTCACCACTAACTGAATCAGTCACATATATATAGTTATAAGTGCGTATCTGAGACAGGAAATTCTGTGGCAAGTAACTCACCTCTGACTCTCCAAAGCCTGTCCACCATCTACAAGTCAAAATTCAGCTGGAATACTCTCCACCTGCCTGGATGTGTGTAAATCCAACAGCACTCAAGGTCACAGTAGTTTGTTTGATTGGAACACCATCTTAAACATTCACTCCTTCCACCACTAGTGCCATATGACCTGCCTTGTGTACCATCTACAAGATGTGCTGCAGCAACTCTCTAAGGCTTCTTCAATAGCACTTCCTAAACCCACAACCTCTGGAAGGACAAGAGCAGCACCACTACCTGCAAGTCTCACACCATTCTGATTTGGAAATATATCATCATTTCCTTCACCATTGCTGGATCAAAATCCTGTAATTGCCACATTATCGAGGCAATTAGGAATGGGAAATAAATGCTGGCCTTGCCACATGTAATGAATAAATAAATATGTGAAAAAAAGAGGCCTTTGATTTAAGATAATTGGCAAAAGAACTGTAGGGGAAATGAGAATTTTTTTTCAAAGGGCTGTTCTGATCTGGAACACTATCTAAAAGGGTGATGGAAACAGATTTCATAGGAACTTTTAGTGGGAATTTGGACATATATTTGACAAAAACTAATTTGGTGGGATACGGGAAAAATGCTGTGCGGGGCTTAATTCGACAGCTCTTTCAAAGAACTGGCACAAGCATGATGGGCTGAATGGCTTACTTCTCTGCTATAAGATTGTTATGGAGTCTCCTGTGAAGAATCATCAAATTGTATTGCAGGTGCCCTGTGGGCATTGATTACTGGTTCATGGGTCCCAGGTGTGATCACAGAATGACCCGGCAGAACCTGATTGGAATCGCACTTGGTGTAGTGCTCAGTCTCCTGGTTGTCATTACTGCTGTTGCGATCGCTATCCTCAGAAGGTTCAAGGTCTTGTTGATTGAGGCCAAAATTGACCAGACGAAAAGCAGGTAAGAGAACACCCATCACAGCTGGTCTCACATCTGTCAGGTGGGGTTGCATCAACTCTAGAGAAAGGGTGGGAATGGGTCATAATGGGAGGGGAGGTGCAGAGAGATCTGTGACCTATGTCTGGGTTCAGACCTCCACGTTTCCCTACAACGGTAGGGATCTGTTAGCTGAATGGCCTGCTTCTGTGCTGTAAATACTATTAATACATTGTAACAGTGACTTTCATGATATCTGCAAATTCATGGGAGCGGGGATTTAAATTCTATCCATGGCCCTCCCCAAGAATGGGGTATCACCCAAATGACCCCCTTGAAGGCAAATGCTTTCAACACTGCACTCGCAATGTGCAGGATGATTCCCTGATGATCTTGCTTCCTCCGTTTTGCAATGCTGCCAGCTAAAATATCACATCTTGAAGAGTAAAGGGGATGGATTTAAATAACATGGAAATTACACCAAAAACTGTGTTGAAATAAAGAGGTAGCTGTATGGAATCCATGAGAATGGGACGGGCAATGATAAAAGTAGGACACATGCAGTAAGGACTCATTGATCATTGGGGCCTGACCTGATTCTCGATGTAGGACAGACAGCTGATTTATAAGGCGTGAGCACAGCTTCATTTGCCACACCTCTGAAGGTTAATTCATATCAGCAAGTTGTGCAAATTGCCTCATTAATATGCATGGTCTATTGGTCTCTGTGCCTCTTGGTTATGTCCTTGTTGCTTTGTGCTGTTCAGATGGATTTAAAGAACTGGATTTAATTAACACATTTATTCTTTCAGTCAAATTACCTCACTCCCACAAGAATGCAGCAGCACAAAGGACACAAGCAAGACACTGCCTTCTCACTATCCCCATCCTCTCTGTCATTTTCTGGCTGTAATCTGTCTTTCTACCTCACTGTGTTTCTCATTCATAAAATCACAGAATGGTTACAACACAGGAGGCCATTCGTCCTATCTTGTCCATGCTGGTTGACTGTAAGAGTAACTCAGCTAGTCCCACTCCCCTGCCCTTCCCCCACAGTCCTGGGCCAGGATTTCCTGGTTGGTGAGTGGGGGGGGTGGGGCCATGGGCGGGATGAGGTTTTGTGTAGGTTTATAAATTTTTACTGAAACTGAAAGTGATGGACATGTCCCCTCATGTGACAGTGACACATGAGGGGACATGTCAGGGAATTTTTTTTTTCTATTTTTAATATTTTTTTAATGTGTAGCCAATCTCCCTGAGGCAGCACTTGGCCTCAGGGAGATGAGTGCACTCTTTCATGTGCATAGTGCTTCCTTGCGGACATCTTGCTGGGTGGGCCTTAATTGGCCCATCCATGTAAAATGGCGGTGTGCCCGCTCTTGAACTTCCCCCCCGACGGGGAGAAAATTCTGCCCCTGCATTTTTTTCTCTTCAGGTACTTATCCAATTTCCTTTTGAAAGCCACAATTGAGTCTGCCTCTACCATACTCTCAGGCAGTGCATTCTAGATCCTAATCACTCACTGCATAATAAAATTCTTCCTCATGTCACCATTGGTTTTTTCATCAATCAACTTAAATTGTGAGCCAGTGGGAACAGTTTCTCGCTATGTACTAAGTCTAGACTCCTCATGATTTTGAACACTTGCTCCAAATCTCCTCTCAACCTTCTCTTAGGAGAACAACCCTAGCTTCTCCAATCTGTCCATATAACTGAAGTCCCTCATCCCTGGAACCTTTTTCATAAATCTTTTCTGCACCCTCTCTAAAGTCTTCTCACCCTCTCTAAAGTGCCCTTAATTGGAAACATTTCTCTATTTGAGGCTGAACCAGTGTTTTATGAAGGTTCATCACAACTTCCTTGCTTTTGTACTCTATGCCTGTATTTCTAAAGCCCAGGATCCTGTATACCTTTTTTAATCATTTTCTCAACCTGCCCTGCATCCTTCAATGATTTGTGCACGTATACCCCTAGGTCTCTCCGCTCTTGTACCCCCTTTAAAATTATACTCTTTATTTTATATTGGCTTTCTTCATTCTTCCTACCAAAATGTATCACATCACACTTCTCTGCATTAAATTTCATCTACCACATGTCCGCCCACTCCGCCAGTCTATGTCCTCTTAAAGCCTATCACTATCCTCTTCACAATTCACAATACCTCTATCTCTCTATCTCGCTGTCTATCTCTTCCCCTGATTCTAGGTCCCTCCCTTTTTACCCATCTCTTCCTTGTCACTCCCCCTCTAATGGTCACAAGGAAGAGGAGTGACTTTGGAATGCTGTGGAAAATGTGGGGAGGGAATGGGACAGATCAAGTGGAAGGAATGGATGAAGTGAAGAGATGGAATGTAGTGGTGAGAGAGGAGATGGAATGGGATCCAGACAGCTCAGCACACCATGTGATTCTGAGATCCACACACCAGGAAGAATCCAAGTTCCAGTCAGGGAATGAGAATTGGCCTCATTGCCTTGGGTTGGGTGAATGGGGGGGAAGGGGGAGCGGTTGCGGTGGGGGTGTGTGGAACGGGACAGGGATGGAAGAAAATTAGCCAGGAATTATACTAAGCTGAAAAGTCATGAACAGAAAAATAAATCTGGAAGGCTGCAGCCCAGTCAGTGAGTGCAGCAGAGTAATAAGCTGGAACACAAATTCAGACAGGGGCTAGTGACCAGACTTCCTCCTGACCCCTGTTTACCCAAAGCAGTTTCTTGTTTCCTGCTCCCCTGAGCTGCATTTCCTCAGCTGCTCATCTCAAAGTTTTGGTTTCAGTGCTAGCAAATGGTATTGCATCACTTGGATGTGAAGGAATCCCGCTCCAGTCTTAACAATAGACTGTTAACTAAGGCAGCCTAGACTTCCACCCAACTCTCCTCCCTCGCTCCCACCCCCTTCCTCCCTTCTCACTCTTCCTTCCCCTTCCCTCTCCATTTCTTTCTCTCTCATCATACCCCTCTTCCCTCCCTAATTCCTTCTCCAACATCTCCCCTCCCTCTCTCCCTTCTTCTCCCTTACCTCACCTCCTTCCCCATTACCCTCCCTTCCTCCCATGCCCCCTTGCTCCCTCCCTACTCTTCCCTGCCTCCCCCACCTTCCTCCTCCCTTCCACTGCTCCCCCACTTCCTTTCTGCTCCCTCAACTTCCATGTCCTCCCTCCCTACCCTACTGCCCCATCTGCTGCCCTGGTCTCCTCCCCTCACTCACTTCTCCCCTCCCTCCCTACCCACTCACTCTCCCCTCCCTCTCTTGCTTGCTTCCTCCCCCTCTCCTCATCCCCCCCAAGTCCCTCCCTCTTCTCTGCTCTCACCCTCATTCTCCTCCCCTCCCTCTCCTTCCCTTCCTCTCACCCATTCCCTCTCTTCCCCAACTCCCTCTCCCTTTCCCATCTCCCTCCATCCAAATCTCTCTCATCTCCTCCCTCCCCTTCCCCCATCTTCCTCCCCCCTTCTCCTCCTCCTTCCCCTCCCCCTTCATGAAATGCTGGAACATTTTGGCATCCATGAAGGATCAAAGGAATTAACTGTTCAGGCATGGCATTGTCACAAGTGGATGAACAGACTGAATGAAGGAACACATCAATATGCTGCTTTGTCAGCTGAGTGTTTGCAACTCTTTCCAATCCCCTGCTGGTGTCAACCCGCTGAGGAAAGTTCACCAGACCCTGGTCAATATCCAGTGCCATGTACAAGTGACCGATGAATATGATTGGGTACAATTAACAACTTGAAGAGATGGTGAAATTAGTCATCTTGATGGTGAAGTTACTACGGATATGTTGAAGAGGTGGTGGAGTTCTGTCACAGGGATGGTTGCACAGTGTTTGATTCCAGGTGCAGCTACTTCTGGTGACGGCACTGAAACATGCTATGTTCTCAGTTGAGTTTGTAGCTCAGGTGGACTTGACCATCACCTAATTCACAGAACCAGTGTGGGGTTTAATGACAGTGCCGTCATGCTGTCCATCACTGTTCCATGTTCTCAAACCTGAAATAAGATTAGTTTGGAACATTACCGTCCAACATACTGCCTTTTAACAGTCTAACCACTCTGGTATGTAGAAATTGAGGCGTGCTGGTGGAAGCGGATGTTTCCTTGACTCCAAGCTAGGCAACAGCTGAAACTCTCTCTACAAGTCCTTGAAGCCCGTCTTGAATTTTCCTTTTTATTGTTTGAGTTTTACTAACAGGCCCCAGGGAGTCAGAGAGAAACAAAGAAATGCATAACAGCACCAGATCTGTCCAACATAATATCACTTAGAAACCTTTTGGGGATCCATAGCCGAGATGGAGTGTGTACATATGCACACACACAACACAAACAGCGTATATATATATATCATATAGATGGCTAGTGTGTGGTTCAGAATAACGCCAACGGCATGAGATCAATTCCTGTTCTGGCTGAGGTGGATTTGGAACCTGCCTCCTTGCCTGCCCCTGAGATTGGAAGGCAATGACAAATCACCAGACAAAAAACTGCTAAGAAAACAGCTCAGGATTAAGCATCAACAGACAATGAGCCACGAATCTGCTTTTGTGCAGAGCACAGATAAATGAGTGTATTTTTATATTAACACATATGGTTATCTTATGCCTGAGCGACTATCTCAGTGTGTGAAAGAGCAGTGTCTAGCCCACTGTCCCAGCTGGTGGAAGACAAGAGCCTGACCTCCCTGTAACGGTTCCATCCCCTGTGCTTCATTCAGTTTTTTTACCCTCTCCCGCTAACTTTGCTCTGAAACCAGCTAGCAGAAGGCACCAGGCTTCTGGAGACTCCATTCATAATTTTCAGTATGGACCGATCTAACTGTCACCCAGTGTTGGCAGAGCTGGAACTCAGGACTGACTAGTAGACCGAAACATGGGTAGAAACTCTTCACCCGTGCCCTGTCATCCCAGGCAAAGCTCAGACTGAGTGCTCAGGGACCAGACTCAAACACTTTCAGGAAGTGATGTTGTCACCTTTCTATTTTTCCCTCTCCAGTTACAAGCGCTTCAGTCGGTTTGATGATTTCTCCAATCAATACCAGTCCCAGTCCTGGCTCAACTACTCAGTCAGTTCTTTGGACAATCCTGGCTTCAGTAACTCAGATGAGCTGATCCACCTGCAGATGTTGGACAGCAGTTACTACTCCTGTCATGAGGAGTCTGTGACAGGTACCTACAGCAGCTGGAGGACAGCCCCCCACGATCGATCAACCTTCAGGCACAGGTAAAGACCATTAGTAAGAAAACAAACTACAAATAAAAGACAGAAATTGGTGGAATTGTATAAAAGTTAGAGACAAGAAAACACTCACATCCAAGTCCACACTGTTTTGTCAGGATCTGACTCTCTGGTGCCCTGACTTTCCAGTCAGCGAAAGATAGCCTTACATTTATATAGTGCCTTTCACAATCTCAGGATGTTCCCAAACTCTTGAAAGTGAACAAAGTACTTTTGAGGTGTAGTCACTTGTAATATAGGAAAGGCAGCAGCAAATTTATGCACAGAAGATCTCACAAACAGCAATATTGTCAATGATCATATGATAATGACCAGATAATTTTTTTTTCAGTGATGTTGGTTGATAGATAAATATTGACCGGAACAATGGGAATAACTCCCACGCTCTTCTGAATAGTGTAACTGGATCTTTTACATCCACCTGAGAAGGCAAACAGGGCCTTGGTTTAATGTTTCATCCTCCTCACCTCCAACAATGCAGCACTCCATCAGTTAGCACTGGAGCATTAGCCTGGATTTTCTGTTTAAGTCTCTGGAGTTGGTCTTGAACCCACAGTCTTCTGACTCAGAGGCTAGACTGTGACCCACTGAGCCATGGCTGGTTGAAAGCCTGTCTCTGGTGCCTAGACTCTCTCAGCCTTAAACACTACATCCTGACCAAGTAGATTCCAAATGTTTCTCTGAAATTGGGATCTCAAACTGCCTGTGACTTTTGCTACTATAAAGACATTTGTTTGATGTTACCGGACAGGTTTACAACGATTTTTAGGATAGTAAGAGGTTAAGTTTTGCTCCTGTTTTTGAAATTCTCAGTTGGTGGGTGGATGTTGGGAAGTTTGCCACGATCCTGAAATAACATCCGTAGTGAGATTCGGGCGGTGACCAGGGCGAGAGACAAACAAAGCTTCCCCACCCCACCCCAACAGACCAGCCCCATCCCCTCGTCACCCTGCATTATCAAAGGGGCTGCAGTTGCTTTTTCCTTTAACCTTAACCTTGTTAATTAAGAAGGTGCCGCTCAGAGTCCAGTCCCCAGAAAGCTAAACTGAGTTTAGTTCCCACTGATAGCACTGAATAATTACCAGTGTTAGCTCCACCCAATTAATCTTAAAACCAACACAAGTCAGTGAATGAGGGGCCCATCCCGTGACTGAGTCAAGGCCAGACTCAATTGAGCCTCAATATTTTTGTATTCTTCACAGGATGTGGGCATTGCTGGCTAGGTCAGCATTGTTTACCCATCTCTAATTGCCCTTGAGAAGGCAGTGGTGAGCTGCCTTCTTGAACCACTGCAGTCCATATGGTATAGGTACACCCACAGTGTACATTTTGAAGGAACAGCGATATTGTTCCAAATCAGGATGCTGTGTAGCTTGGAGGGGAACCTGTAGGTGGTAGCGTTCCCATGCATCTGTTACCCTTGTCTTTCTAGGAAATAAAGGTCACGAGTTTGGTGCATTCAAAAGAGCTTTGATGATTTGCTGCAGTGCATTTTGCAGATGGTACACACTCCTGCCACTGTGCTTCGGTGGTGGAATGAGTGTTTAAGATTGTGGATGGGGTGCAAATCAAGCGGGCTGCTTTGTCCTGGTTGGTGTCTACCTTCTTCAATGTTGTTGGAGCTGCGCTCATCCAGGCAAATGGAGAAGATTTCACCACGCTCCTGCCTTGTGCATGTGTGATGCTGGGGACGTCAGGAGGAGGCTGAAATTGATCATCCTGTCAGCACTTCTGGCTGAAGATGGTTGCAAATACTTCAATCTTGTCTTTTGCAATCATGTGCTGGGCTCCCCCATCACTGAGCCTCCTCCTCTTCCATTTTGTTTAATTGTCCACTACCATTCATGACTGGATGTGGCAGGATTGTAGAGCTTAGATCTGATCTATTGCATGTTGCTTCCGCTGATTGGCATGCAAGTAGTCCTGTGTCACTTTATTAGATAGACACCTCATTTTTAGGTATGCCTGGTGCTGCTTCTGGTTCTCTTCATCGAACCAAGGTTGAAATCCCAGCTTGATGGACTGGGGCACATTCTGGGCCATGAGGTTACAGATTCTGGTTGAATACAGTTCTGCTGCTTCTGACAGCCCATAGTGTCGTATGGATACCCAGTTTTGAGTTGCAAAACTGGGTATCCATACGACAGATACGGATGGCAAATTTCCTTCTCGAAAGGACATTAGTGAAGTAGGTAGGCTTTTACAACAATCAACAATAGTTTCATGGTCACCATTACTGAGACTAGCTTTTAATTCTGAATTCATTAATTGAAATGCCAGTAGCTGCCGTGGTGGGATTTGAAACCAGAGTATTAGCCTGGGCCCCTGGATTGCTCCTCCAATGACTATTACTATAGCACCAGCTCCCCCTTGGGCTGTGTTGAGTCTGCTGATCCCAAGCTGAGTGGCAGGGGAAATAAGGGGAGGTGGAGGTGATTGGAACGTTGAGCAGGAAAGGAGTTTTGGGGAAGGCAGAGGAAAATCACCCAGAGTTTCCATACCTAATTACTAATCTGTTGGAAAGTGCACATACAGATGTAAGCAGAGGAGAGTTGCTGATGGTCATTCAGAAGCTGAGATTTCCAATGGTCAGCTGCTAACTTAGGGACGCTCAGTAGTGCAATGATTTTCCACTCATAGTACTCTGAATGCTGGCTGTGCCCAAATGAGTCATTTTTTTGAAGTTAACTTTTTTGCTTTAGTTTACAAAACAACCTGGACGTCAGTATCAACAGCATCAATGAGCACGCTGGGGACTCTGGAAAAGCCAGTGACTTGTCTGTTTACAGCTGGCCCATTGAACCTCTCCAGTGGTCACCCTTTCCAATCCTGTACCAGCTGAGCAGGGACAGACCTGTAAGTATTCACTTCAATCAATCTTTTTTTCTAATTTTTTTGGTATTAGACCTCACATTATTAACCTGGTTCCAGATCACCAGCAGGAAGCACTAGCAAATATCCATAGACAAATGCTTTGGGATCTTCTTTCCTTCCTGCAGGAAGGTGCTATGGTTCCCGCTCAGACCAGGAAGCACGTGGAAGTAGGGCTAAGAGTGCCCATTCTCCATGTCAGCACTCTGATGTTCAAATGCAAATACCCTACACAAATCCAAATCACCAAAGCAGTCCAGCAGAATGGCCTGATCCTGTCCCTCATTGTACATACAACGTACGAAGTAGGCCATTCAGTCCCTTGAAACTGCTCCACCATTCAATACAATCATGGCTGATCTGCTTGTATTTTGAGTTCTATATTCCCATAACCTTTTGATTCCCTTGCTTAACAAGAATCTATCTACCTCTGCCTTAAAAATATTTAGTTGCTCCGCTTCCATGGCCCTTCTATGGCAGAGAGTTCTAAAGTTGCACAACTCTGAGAAAAAAAAAATTCTCATCTCTGCCCTAAAAGGGCAACCTTAATTTTAAAACAGTGCCCTTTAGTTCTGGACTCACCCACAAGAAGAAACATCCTTTCCACGTCCACCTTGCCAAGACCATTCAGGATCTTATACACGTCAATCAAGTCTCTAAACTTCAGTGGAAACGAGCCCAGTCTGTCTCTGCTCAATCCTGGTATCAATCTAGTAAACCTCCTCTGAACCACCTCCAAATGCATTTACATCCTTCCTGAAATAAGGAGACCAAAATTGTGCACAGTATTTGAGATGTGGTCTCACCAATTCCCAGTATAACTAAAACATAATATCCTTACTTTTATGTTCAACTCCTGTTATAATAAAACATTCCATTAGCCTTCTTGATTACATGCTGTACCTGCATATTAACTTTTTGCGACTCATGCACGAGAACATCTAGATCCCTCTGCACCTTGGAATTCTGCAGTTGTTCTCTGTTTAAGTAATATTCTACATTTTTTATTCTTGTTGCAAAAGTGAACAACTTCACATGTTCCCACATTATACTCCATCTGCCAGATTCTTGCCCACTCACACAACCTATCTACATCTGTCTGCAACCTCATTCCTCTTCACAACATACTTTCCCAACAATCTTTGTGTCATCTTGCAAATTTAGCCTTTTTAAAATTAATTTATGGGATGTGGGCTTTGCTGGCTGGGCCAGCATTCATTGTCCATCCCTAGTTGCCCTTGAGAAGGTGGTACTGAGATGCCTTCTTGAACTGCTGCAGTCCACATGGTCCCCTCATCTAAGTCATTGAAGTAAATTGTAAAAGATTGAGGCCCCAGCACAGACTCCTGTGGGACTCCACAGGGTGTCACATCTTGCCGATCAAAGACCCACTTATGCATACATGCTCATTTTCTGCCAGCCAGCCAATCCTCTATCCAGGCTAATGTTACTCCTCACCTACACCATGAGCTTTTATTTTCCAACTACAGGCTTCTGTTTATCCACAGAATATGTTACTACTTCCAAGAACTATAATAAACTGGTTTAACATGATTTCCCTTTCACAAAACCATGTTGACTCTTCCCAATTACCTTGTATTTTTTTAAGTACCCAGCTATAACCTCTTTAATGATCGACTCTAGTACCTTCCCCACAGACCGTCAAGCTAACTGGCCTATGGTTTCCTGTTTTCTGCCTCCCTCCCTTCTTGAATAGAGGTTTTATATTTGCTGCTTTCCAGTCTGATGGAACTTTTCCAGAATCTAGGGAATTTTATAAAATTAACACCAACATCTACTATCTCATTTGCCACATCTCAAGACCCTGGGATGCAGTCCATCTGGAACCGGAGACTTGTCAGCCTGCAGCTTCATCAGGTTGCTCAGTACTGCTTCCCTAGTGATTGTAATTTCACCAAATTCTTCTGTCTCCTCCACCTCCTGGTTACTGGAATGTTTTTATATCCTCTATAGTGAAGACTGAAGCAAAATATTTCATTTTCATCTGCCATTTTCTTATTATTTCTCCATTCTTACTTGAGGACCAACACTCACTTTACCTACTCTTTTCCTGTTTAAATTCCTGTTGAAACTCTTGCTCCATGTTATTACATTTCCAGCTAGCTTCCTCTCATACTCTAAATTTCTTACTCCTAATTAACCTTTTAGTCATTCTTTGCTGTTCTTTACATTCTAACCAATCACCTGACCTGCCACACATCTTTGTACAGTTATATACTTTTTCCTTAAGTATGATGCTTTCCTTAACTTTGGTTAACCATGGATGGTGGGTTCTCCCTTTAGAATTTTCCTTTATTGGAGGAATATACTTGAGTATCCTGAAAATCCCCTTAACCATCTGCCACTGCTTCTCTATTAATCTATCTAGCCTAATATCCCAGTTAACTTCAGCTAGCTCAGCTTTCATGCCCGCATAGTTGCCCTTATGTAAGTTTAAAATGCTAGTTTTAGACCCGCTCTGCTCCCTTTCAGATTGGATGTAAAATTCAATCATTTTGTGGTCACTGCTATCTAGGGGTGCCTTCACCCTGAGGTCATTAATTAATCCTGTCGCATTACACAATACCAACACTTGTAGTGAAGTTTCCTGTTTGTTCAGCCCAGGGGCAGTGTGATGTGCCACAGAGATAATTGCAAAACAAAGGTTCAGACGAAGTGCTAATTCTCATTCTGTAGTTAGCCTAACTTCTGTCATAGGGGAAAAATGTTAGAAGCTATTAGCAGGGAAATCAGGCAGAGTCAAAATGGTTTTGTGAAAGCGAAATCATGTTTAACCAATTTATTGGAGCTCTTTGAGGGAGTCACATGCTGTGGATAAAGGGGAACAGGTGGATGTACTGCACTTAGAATTCCAGAAGGCATTTGATAAAGTGCCACATCAAAGGTTATTGCAGAAAATAAAAGCTCATGGTGTAGGGGGTAATATATTGGCACAGATAACAGGAAGCAGAGTTGGCATAAATGGATCTTTTTCTGGTCGGTAGGATGTGATGAGTGGTGTGCCACAACTGTTTACAATTTATATAAATGACTTGGACGAAGGGACCAACCAAAGGAATGATGGCTAAATTTGCTGATGACACAAAGATAGGTAGGAAAGTAAATTGTAAAGAGGATATAAGGAGACAGCAAAGTGACATAGATAGGTTGACAAATGGAGTATAATGTGGGCAAATGTGAAATTGTTCATTTTGGCAGGAAGCTTAAAAAGATTATCTAAATGGTGAGAGATTGCAGAGCTCTGAGATTTAGAGGGATTCCGAGTATCCTAGTGTATGAATCACAAAAGGTTAGTATGCAGGTCCAACAGTTAATTAGGAAAGCTAATAGAACGTTATAATTTATTGTGAGGGGAATTGATTACAAAAGTAGGGAGGTTATGCTTCAGTTGTACAGGGTATTGCAGAGACCACATCTAGAGTATTATGTACAGTACTGGTCTCTTTATTTAAAGAAAGATGTAAATGCATTAGTAGTTCAGAGAAGGTTTACTAGACTAATGACAGGTTAGGCTTGTATCCGCTGCAATTTAGAAGAGTAAGAGGTGACTTAACTGAAACCTTTAAGATCCTGAGGGGTCTTGACAGGGTGGATGTGGAGAGGATGTTTCCTCTTGCGGGAGAAGCTAGAACTAGGCGTTATTGTTTAAAAATAAGGGGACGCTCATTTAAGACAGAGATGAGAAATTTTTTCTGAGGGTTGAGTCTTTGGAACTCTGCTCACAGAGCCAGATAGAGTCTTGATTAACAAGGGGACGAGGGGTTATCGGGGGTAGGCAGGAACGTGGGGTTCAGGTTACAATCAGATCAGCCATGATCTTATTGAATGATGGAGCAGGCTCATGGGGCTGAGCGGCCTACTCCTAATTTGTTTATTTGTATTTAAAAAATCATTTCTTTCTTGCAGTTTAAAGCTAGGAGGCCTCGTTCATACTGCGAAGGGATGGAACTTGTGAGCATGGAAAGAAATTGGACAGCTTGAAAACATGCAGAAAAGTCATCATTCTTTTCCTGAAGGTCAGGCATGTTTTCCTCTGCTTACGTTGGGAGCAGTACACCCACCAGCACAGTATCTTTTTCCATGTTATTGTACTGGATGCACTGTGCAAAAACAATCAGCCATCCACTTGGCTTTAGAGTTTAACGTCGCTCCTGAGAGTGCAAGCTTCCTGTGGAACCAGGCTACAAGCAGAAGATTAAAACAACACACCATCTGCTGACTGCACTCTGACCTTGAGCCTGTGCTGAACAGCGAGCCACTTCATTTTTTCGTACACACAGAACATGGCACAGGCTCCAGCGGGAAGGAGGCATGGACACTTAAAGAATGGGTGCAACTTTGAAGTTTGGATTGAGACACTGCAAGAGGAAAGAGACAACTACTGTCCAGAGATAAAACTACAGAAAATAAATGGCAAAGTGAAGGGGTATAAATGCTGAGCAGCCAAAAAACGTCATGATTTATTAATATTTGAAGTAACTTCATAATTCAACACAACCAAATTATACATTTTACAATCACATTCTATTTGTAAACAGTTAAAAAGCCACTGACTTGTTTGCATCTTCCAACAGACAGTTATAACAAAGGCAATGAAATGGTGGCATTGTCTGCAGTGTTAAAATCGTGTCCTGGTTTGTCTGCTCTCTGTACAAGCACGAATGAATACATTTAGTGGCAAAACAAAACAAGAAGTGTAAAGTAACTCGTTTTCTGTAAAACTCTTATACGCAAACTCTTACATTAAAACGGCCTCTTACGGATGAACAGTATGATTCTGTAAACCACCAGAGCTGGTTACAGTATGCATAGTTACAGATCTCAGCCAGTTTTTCTTTTTAAGTACAACAGTCAATTGGACACAGTCACAATAGCAAAATACGTTTAGCCACTCGATAATGGGAATATAAAGGAGGGAAAAAATAAAGTATATATACTACAACATGTCAGCAAAATCCACCTTCACTCACTATAAAAAGACAGCAATTTCAAAGCAATGACTGGAAACTCCAGCTTTAAGCAGTTTAACTTGGCAAAAAAAAAAGGTAACTTTTACAGAGCAGTTTAATTCAGTGCTACAAGTTGGGGGTTTCCTACACATATCTACCAGGAGTTTCTAATGTGTCAGAGGCGGGGAGGGGGGAACTATTTCCTGAGAACCATGCTCTCTCTCGTTTCAGGATATAGAGGAATAGAAAAAAAAAGAACATGGTCAAAACACTGTTCAAATATTCCCAGAGATAGAACATCTTCATCCGCAAATATTTTTTTTTTAATTTTTTAAAAAAATTTTAAAATTTTTTTTCATTTTTTTATGAATGATGGAAGAGTAAACATTTCCCCTCGAAAGTCTGTAAACAAGAGGGCACGACCAGGGCACCTCCAAAAAAAAATGAAAGCTCTATTGAAAGTGCTGTACCCTCCTGGCTTGCAGGGTGGGGTTGCAAGTCACAGCTGCTGCCCACAGTGTCACACTGTAGAGATTAAATTCTTTAGGTTTTTCTTTTATCATCTTACTAAAACGTTTTGAAAAGAAACAGGTTGGTGCAATACTTTTTGAAATTGCAAAGTCAGTACGATAACTTGACCTTGCTCTACAATACCACGTTAAGGTAAGTACATGTCAAGGCATATTAAAGAGCACACTTTTTGTCCATTTTTTTCCTTGCTAAAAGAACATCCTTGAGTAAACATTTACACTTGAACTACCCTCTCCCCCCCCACCCCGCCCTATTGCCAATTGGACAGGGAGACAGTACTCAGTGCAGATTAACAGCTCACACTCCCATCAGCCAACTCAAATAAAGTTTTGGAATTTAAGGAACAAACATGATGAGTGCACAAACTAGCTCATTTGAAGCAGTTTTTTTTCTTTTTAAATGGATAGCACTATCTGGAAGTATAAATATATACTTTTTCACATTTTTTTTTTACTATTGGCCTGCATGATTCAAGTATTAAAACTGATATGTTCTGGGCTAAAAGAAAGTGGAAATAAAGGTGCAGAACGGAACATTTCCACAGGTGACCCCTTTTCCCCATCTCTCTCACGCTGTAGGTGAAAAGTCCGATTAGTGCTGCTTTTCGTGTAGAGGTCACAGTTTGAGTCATGAGTAAAATTCAGATGGACTCTCCACCTCCAAGGTGGTCAACAGGGAGGAAAGCGTTGATGGGGGAGGGGCTGCCGATTCCCCGCGTGTCATTGTTGCTCGGGGTTCCCCACAGGCTAGTGGAATAATTGGGGGTACCCCAGAGTGAAGTGCCATGGAGGTCTCCACCTGTTCCCGACAGCCCAGCACCATTCCAGTGATTGAGATCATTGCGGTTTGAGAATGGGTGGGAACTGTCAATGGATGTGATACGGTTCTGGCTGGATCCCAGAGATTGCCAGCCCAGAGAGGGGGTCAGCGACTGGCCTTGTGCAAAGAAGCGATTAATCTCGTCTTCACTGGCAAACTCAGCAAGAATGGTAGTGTTCCCTAAAACACACCTGTAAGCAAAAAAGAGAAAGTGGTTAATTACAGTTAACAGCCTGTATTCATACAGCACCCTGAATGCAGAGAAACAAATATTTGTTTTAAACAAGAGGACCTGATAAAATAAATAAAATGAATGGACTCAAGCCATTTAGCAGAGATGGGGAGTGACTAATAGCTGGTTTGCAAAAGTGGATGTAATTGATCTTAAAGGAGGAGAGAGAAGTGGTTAACGGGTTTTGTCTCCTTGATGTTGATTTGAAGAAAGATTTTTATTAATTCATAACAAACAGTGCTTGAGCACAGAGCTGGCCAACAGAAGAGCAGAGCATCAGTGGACGTTCAAGAATATATCCTTGCAAGGCTCCAGAGGTTTGTGTATAAGGGTGGGAAGAAAATTAATTGTTGAAGATGCACAGGCTGTCTCTTGATAGATAGGACTAGAACCATGTTTGATCATCTCACTCAGTCAGTCAGTGGAGAGGGAGGAGGATATCTCAGTTAACCATATCACAATGCAGATGGATCATGCATGACAGAGGATTTGTGGTGTTACCTAAGTGTGAAGAGAAGCCAGGCTGAAAAGGATTCAAATAGGGGTAGTCATCAGAGACATGCACAGACTTTGAAAGCAACCCATTCAAAGGCCAAGGAGGGACAGGGAGGTTAGGGGTAGTGCAGTAGGTGGAGAGGACAGACAGGTTCAGGGTTGGATTTAGAGGAGCTAAGGCTGCTTATTTTGAATATGAAACGTACAGCAGAGATGGAGCTATTAACACCGTCAGGGCAATTGCCATCAGGGTAACTAATCACTGAGAAATTGGGTGGTCTGGAGAAGAAATAACTTATGGAGATGACATAGGAGTGTGTGGAGGGGGATTGACGAGTCAGGAGCTGTGACTCATTTGGTTGAATTAAGCCAAAGTTCAGTTGAAGTTCAACAGGTCAAAGACAGTAGAGATGCTGTGATGGGTATTGCTAGAGGAGAGGATTGGCGTTTGGGGGTAAATAGGGGGATGTTAAAAAAAATTCGCATTTTTATCATGCTTTTCATGTCCATTGGACATTTCAAAGCATTTTACAGCCGAGGAAGTACTTTTTGAGGTGTAGTCACTTTTGTACTGGAGAATTATTATAATGTAATTTTAATGCCAAGGGAAATGAGGAAGTGGCCAGAGGTGGTCTTGACTGTTGTAACTTTCAGAATTCCTGCTTCATCAAATGTACTTCAACCCAGCATCCTTCTCAGCAGACTAAAGGTTGGTTAAACCTCACTATCTATCAGTCCCACCAAACTCCTGCCTTTAATGGGTCCTTCCTGTTTAACTTATGATGTACATTACTCAGAAATTGCACTAGGTGAGGAACATAAAGAAATAGGAGATGACCATACAGCCCCTTGAGCCTGCTCTATCATTCAAAAAAAAGACTTGGTTAATTTTCTGCCTCAACTCCACTTTTCCACCTTCGCCTCATATCCCTCAATTCCCTGTTAGATGAAAAATCTGTCCATCTCAGTCTTAAATACATACAACAATGGAGCATTCATAACCCTCTTGGGTACAGAATTCCAAAGACTCACAACCCTTTTGAGTAATTAATTTCTCTTCATCTCAGTCCTAAATGATCAACTCCTGATCCTGAAAGTGTGCCCTCATGTCCTAGATTCCCCAGCCAGAGGGAATAACCTCCATCTTCTCTGTGAAGTCCCTTCAGAATCTTGTATGTTTCAATGAGACCACCTCTTATTGTTCTAAACTTCAGACTGTATAGGCCCAATTTACTCAGCCTCTCATCACAGGACAAACCTATCATAGGAACCTTGAGCAAATTTGGTTAATCTTCACTGTACTGCCTCCAATGCATGTATACCTTTCCTTAAAAATGGAGAGCAAAACTGCATACAATACCCCAGGTGTGGTCTCAATGAAGCCCTATTCAATTTTCCAATAACTCATTCTTATACTCCAATTCCCTTACAATAAAGACCAGTGTGCCAACTGCCTTCCAAATTGCTTACTGTACCTGCATGTTAACTTTCTGTTCCTTGTATGAGTACACCCAATTATTTCTGAACATTTAAAAGTTTTATGCTTTTAAAAAATATTCTGCTTTTCTATTCTCACTACCAAAATGAATAACCCTCATTATGTTCTATCAGCCACCTTGTTGCCCACCTTGCTGAACAGGAAGATAATGTTGCCAAAGCTTCATGTCTTGCACTCATCAGGGCAAACATAAGAATGCCAAACTTCAAAGGGTCACAACAATTTATACAACAGGAGAAAAGGGTGCTGATTGCATAAGTTTCTCCATTTCCATCAATTTCTCCATCTCCAATAATTTCTACTGTCGGCCTGAATTAATATGTCTATTTCTAACAATCTACACATTTCTAAATGTTCATTGTTCAAATCAGCCTTCAATTTCTCCACTTCTCTGTTTTTCAACAAATCTGGTTCACTGTATGCAGCAAGAACTCAGTTTCTTGCAATTAATGAAATTCTGAACATTTCCACCTGCTCTGCATTCACCGCAACTTCAATTTCTCCATCTTGCAAACTATGAAAAACTGGCTCTCTGTACTTAGCGAAATGTCAATTTCAAACAATTTATCAACTTCTTACATTTTCTCTATCTGCAGATATTTCTCCTTCTCAATGCTTGCAAAATCTTCCATTTTCCAGATATTCGCTGTTAATATCATCTGCTCGTTCACTGACTGTACAAGTTCTGCATTTCAATCAATTTCACCATCTCCTATCATTTCTACAGTCGACCTGAATTAATATGTCTATTTCTAAGTATCTATACATTTTTAAATGTTCATTGTTCAACTTAGTTTTCAATTTCTCAATTTCTTTCTTTTTCAACAAATCTGGTTCGTTGTATTCAGCTAGAACTGAGTTTCTTGCAATTAATCAAATTCTGAACATTTCCAGCTTCTCTGCATTCACCGCGCATGAAATTTCTGTATATCCTTAAATTTAACCAAACTTGTTTCTAGCAAAATATCAGTTTGCAGCAATTGATCAAATCCGAGCACTAACTCCATCTGCTGATATTTCTCATTTCCCATATTTGGAAATCTCCCATTTCCACGAAATTCTCTGCTTGTATCACCTGCCCCTCGTCCCATTTTAGAAATTTCTCAATTTTCATTAGTTTCTCTATCTCCACTAATTTCAACTGTCCATCTGCATTAATCTGTGTATCCAGCAAGTACTCAGTTTCTTGCAATTAATGAAATTGTGCACATTTCAAGCTTCTCTGCATTGACCACACCTTCACTTTCTCCATATCCTTCAGATCTGCAAAACTGGCTTCCTGTATTTAGCAAAAAATAAATCTCCAGCAAATGCTCAAATTGTGGCATTTTCTCAATCTGCAGATATTTCTCATTCCCCATGTTTGCAAAATGCTGCATTTTCATTAAATTTGCTGCTTGTCGCTTCTGCTCCTTCTCTGAATGTACAAGTTTCTCAATTTCCATCAACCTCCTATCTCTATTAATTTCTACTGCCTACCTACATCAATGTTCCTAGCAATCTCCTCATTCCAGCTATTCCTCATCCACCTGAACCTACAACTCCTCAAGTTCACCATTTGTCAGTAATTCTGCTTCTCTGTAACTATCAAATTGTCAGTTTCCAGCAATGTGTTCGATTCAGCAAATTTGCAGGATCTCCGCATTCATCACAACTTCAATTGCTCCATATCCTTCAATTTCAGCAAACCTGGCTCTTTGTGTCTATGAACCTGTCAATTTTTGCTATTCAGCAATGTGAAACATTATCGCTATCTGCAGATGTACCTGAATCCCAATATTTGTTCAAGCTGCCATTGCCTTGAAATTCGCTGAATGAATCATCTGCTCTTTCACCGACTGTACAAGTGTCTCTATTTCAATCAATTTCTCCTTTTCCAATAATGTCTAACGTCGCCCTTCATGACCATCCCAAGTTCTAACAATCTACACATCTCTAAATGTTCCTTGTTCAACTCAGACTTCAATATCTCCATTTATCTCTTTTTCAACAAATCCGGTTCACTGTATCCAGCAAGCAGTTTCTTGCAATTAATCAACTTCTGAACATTTCCAATTCTGGCTGAAGGAGAAAGCTTTAGCAATGTCTCTTTTTTCAGTAATCTTCAAGTTCTGTACCACCAAGTGACCATTTGCCTATATCTCTTTGCAGCCTATGTCCTCCTCACTGCTTACAATGCAATCGAGCTTTGTAACATCAGTAAACTTGGATACATTACTCTCAGTCTCTTCATCCAAGTCATTAATATAGATTGTAAATAGCTGAGATCCAGCACTGATCCTGCAGGCACAATACTAGTTGTAACCTGCCAACTTGAGAATGCCCCATTTATCTCGACTCTGTTTCCTGTCTGTTAACCAACCCTTCGTCCATGCTAATACATTGCTCCCAACTCCACGAGCCCCTATCTTGCATATTAATCTGGTGTGACACCTTAATGGAAATCCAAGTATACATCTATCAATTCCCTTTATTTACCCTCCTAGTTGTATCCTCAAAAAATTCTAATAAACTTATCAAACATGATTTCCCTTTCATAAAACTATGCTGACTCTATCTGACCACAATGTGATTTTCTAAGTGCATTGTTAAGACTCCCTTGAAAATAAATTCTAGCATTATTCTGAGACAGGCTAACTATCCTGTAGTTCCATGTTTCCTCTCTTCCTCCTTGAATACCAGAGCTCAATTTGCTAATGGACCATTCGAGAATCCAGATTTTGGAAAACCATAAGTACATCTGTTATTGCTATAGTTACCTCTTTTAGAACCTAGGGGGCCATCAAGTCCTGGGGATTTGTTGGCTTTTAGTCACTTAAGTCTCTCCAAATACTTTTTCTCGGTTATATTAATTCAATTTCTCACTCCTATTAGCTATTGGTTACCCCCTTTTTCTGGTATGTAATTTGTGTCTACTGTGAAGAAATGCAAAACATTTGTTCAACAATCTCTGCCATTTTTTAACCCCCCATGATCACGCTTCCTGTCTCTCTAAGTGGCCAATATTTACTTTAGCTACATATACTTGTAAAAACACTTACAATATATTTTTATATTCCTGATTATTTTATTATTTTCCTTTTTCATCAACTTTCTGGTTGTCCTTTACTGGTTTTGAAAAAGTCTCCTATTCCTTAGGATTACTGCTATACTTTGTGACACTAGAAGCCTCTTCTTTTAATCTGATACTATCCTTATCTCAGATAGCAAACCACAGATGCATCTTTCTTGACGAGTTCTTTTTAATGGAACATATTTTAATTGAACGTTTTAAATAATTTCTTTTAAATCTTCCCACTGGATATATACTGCTGAAACTTTTAGTCTAAATACCAGATTAACTTTAGCCAGCTCTCCCCTCATACCTATGTAATTGGCCTTGTTTAAGATTCTTGTTTCTGATGTTGCTCTCAAACTTAGTGAGTTCAATTATTTATTTTTCCCCAGAGGATCTTTTACTATGAGATTACTAATTAACCCTGCCTCATTACACAATATTGGACCTAAAATAGCTTTATTCCTAGTTGGTTCCACATCGTATTGTTCTAAGAAATTGTCATGAAAACATGCTACAATCTCAACTTCCAGACTACCTTTTCCAAGGTTGCACAGGTTCATTTACCTCTGTTAGCTGAAAAGGAAGACGGTAACGCGCAATTGCATTTCATAGAATATACAGATCCAATTGGTCTCTGCCTTCTTTAAGCTCCATGTGAGCCTCCTCCAGCTCTAACAGCACATCCTTCTCCCTCACATACTCATCTAAACAGTTAAAATAAAAATAATTCTCTGACTCAGAAGACAAATAAGGGTGCAAAACATTAGGTTGCACTGTTGACAAGCACACTTGTGGTGCATGAAGCAGGGTCCCTGTGACAAGATGTGGGCCCCCATATTTTAAATGTAAAAAGTCTCAGGACTTGCTCCCACTTCATTGTCACAAACCCACGATTTGGTTGTATCAAGGTCTGAACTTCTCATATCAAGAGATGATCCACCCACTTTCCCCACCCCTTCCTCCACCAAGAAAAGCAACGAGATTTCACCTAAAAGTCATTATTCGGGTCCAACTTACATGTGTAGCGATTTCTGTGCCTTGGCTGCCTCTTCTTTCGAGCTGTAACAGACCAAAGCGTTTCCATGGGGCAGGTTAAGGTGGAATGTTATTAGTGGGCCGTGCTGCATGCACAGTGTACGCAAAGTAGAGCCATCAATCTGAAGGTTAAAGACAAAGCAAGAACCCAGTCAATGAGATTAATACAGGCCTGTAGCATTCTTTTAACAGCTTTAACATAGTAAAACATCCCAAGGTGCTTCACAGGAATGATTGACAAAATTTGGCACTGAGCAATAAAAGGCGATATTAGGACAGGTGTCCAAAAAAACGGTCAAGGAGGTAGGTCTTCAGCAGCAGCTCAATGGAGAGAGGATTATTGGGAGGGAATTCTAAGCAGTTGAAGGTACAACCGCCAATGCGAAGGTGAGGGAATTGAAGACTTCAAGTTAGAGTAAGAGGTTCCCTACCTGGAATATACACTAACCAGCTGATATACAAAGCCAAGAAACAGTGCCAAGGAGAAGCTCCCAATGTCTAAAACACAAGGAGTTGTTGGGCAATTACACAGTGAACCTGGATCATCAAGGGTGGAGAAATTTAAAATTGCGCTAGGTCTGCATCACATTGAGGGCATTGATAGGGCTTGTAGGCAATTGAGTGCGCTACACAATGTGATACCAAGCCACATGGCTTCTATTCAATCTCTGTTAACTGTGACAGCATGAGCTGAAGAGGAGAAGCAATCTAATCAACCAGGGTTCTGGCTATCCAACGAGCTGGAAAATGTCCCAGTGAGAAGGTAAGATTGGGCTGTTAACTCTCTGCATCTGCAATCACACATGGTGAGTGCATTTGAAGAAGGTAGCAGAGGGCTCCCAATGTTCCCCAGCACAACACAATTACTGTGGAGGAGGTGGAAAGTGAATGAAGGTTGCACAGGTTCATTTGCCTATAAATTAAAATGACGAAGTTTACAACACCTAAACAACTTTGGTCCTTCCCAGTTACAGTGAGAGTCAGGTCAGCTGTCACATTCCCTTTCTTAATAGTGAAAAAATCAGGGATCGTGAGTCTCTGCTTAGCTTTTCAGTCAATACTCAAATAATTACAGTGGAAGGGGCACAGGAGAGGTGTGCTGCTGTGCATAAGGATTACTGAATCACAGCTTGAATAAGATGGATTCGCTTACCTGAGGCGTGAGGTTCTTGAGAACAAGCCAGTTGGTTATTCTACCTGAGCTGATGTCGCCCCAGCTTGGACCTGCAGTAAATCAAAAAGGATGTAACTAACAAATGTACATCACCCACTGATCACTTGCCCAGTCACTCATACCACCGCCTTAAATCAGAAGGCTCCCACTCTTCAGTGCAGCCAATTAGCCCTGCAGAGCAGTCCCTGGGAACCTGACCCTATGCACTAGATAGCAGTCTGATTGATGGCTGGAACAATAATGAGTTCCCAACACCGGTGAAATTGTCTGTAATCCTTGCCCCAACTCAATGCAATAACCATTTAAGATCTTAACTGCAGAGAAAAGGAAAATTAAAATAGTTATTTTTCAATGATTACAAAACACCCATCTGTTGAGAGATTAGAGCGGACACAGGGCAAGAATATAAAGGAATTTTAACTGCAGATGAAAAATATCAGCACCAAATATAAAATGGCTTCACTTGAGCATTATTCTGCATGCACATTGAAACAAGCCTTGCAGCTTCCTCAGTGGCTCAGCTGAATAAATGCGCCATTTGCAGTACTGCTCAGCAACTCAGGACAGGAAGGACATAGACCCCATACTGTCCATACTCATCTCCAATGGGTTGGTGGAGGAGGCTAGTTTCAACTGCTATAAAGGGAAAGGAAGAAAACCAAGTCAGAATGCCCCTACCCTACTGAACCTTCAAGCATGATAAAAATGCCTACCTGGTCAGCAGATCAAGAGGCTTTGGTTCAACTGTGATACTTCCCATGCTCGAATAGCCTGCTGGCACAGACCTGACAATTGTCTGAGGCTGAACTACTTGCAACCTTGACGTCGTAGTTAACCTCGAGATGAGCTTCTAACAACATCACTAAGGTTGCCTATTTCCACCTCTGTAACATCATCCAACTCCAGCTCTAAGTTCATCTCCTGAAACACTCAACCATGCCTGTGCTACCTAAAGACTTGACTATTCCAATGCAGTCCTGGCTTGCCTTTCATATTCTCCCTTCCTTAACATTGGAGGTTTTGCTAGAACTGTGTAAAACACAAATTAAGATAGAAAGTGTTGGAAATACTCAGCAAGTATGGTAGCATCTCTGCAGCGAAAGAGTTAACTGAGTTCTGATGGAAGTTCAGCAACCTGAAATGTTAACTATTTCTCTACAGATGCTGTCAGATCTACTGAATATTTCCAGCATTTTCTGTTTTTACTTCAGCTTTCCAGCATCCATATTATCTTGCTGTTGTATGAAACATTAGTTAGGCCACAGGTAGAGAACTGCTTACAGTTCCAGAAACTGTATTACAGGAAGGATGTGGCCAAACTCGAGAAGGTAGAGATTTACAAGGGTGTCACCAGGAATGAAGAGTTTAATTCTGAGGAAAGATTGGATTGGCTAGGGTTAATTTCTTTGGAACAGAAGCGGCTGAGGGGAGATTGAATTGAGCTCTAAATTAGAGAGCTAAGATTGAGTGGATAGGAAGGAGCCATTTCCCTGAGCAGAGTTCAATAAGCAAGGGGCGCAGGTTGATGGTAATTGGCAGAAGGATGAGGGCAGTTAAGAAGAATTTTTTTTAACCCAGAGGTTGGTGGGTGTCTGGAACTCAAAGGGTCGTAGAAGCAGAAGCCTTGTCACATTAAAAAAAATACATGGGAGTATGCACTTCAAGTGCTGTAACATGCAAGGCTGGAAGACTAAGAGCTGGAAAATGGGCAAAATACTGCGGATGCTGGAAATCTGAAACATAAACAAAAAATGCTGGAAAAACTCAGCAGGTCTGACAGTATCTGTGGAGAGAAAGACAGAGTTAACGTTTGGAGTCTGAATGACAGCTCTGAAGGAGAGTCATAAGAACTCGAAACATTAAGCCTGTCTTTCTCTCCACAGATACTGTCAGACCTGCTGAGCTTTTCCAGCATTTTTTTGTTTTTGCTGGAAAATGGGGTGAAAGGGCTCCTTCCGTGCTGTAAATTTTCTGTTTCTATGTTTTACAATGTTAAGAGATGCAGCACAAATACAAATGGTTGGGTTCACACATGGCATCCAATAGCTGCTGGAACATGTGGGATCGTATCCAGCATAATTCAGAGCTTCCAGGAGGAGCAGGAAATAAAAGTGAGTGAGTGAGGAATAGAGAAGGGGTTTGGGGTGTGGGATGGAAATAGATTAAGAAAAAAACAATGTACAATTGGTTTTAAAACAAACACTTCTGGAACTTACTTTGCAGATACTATAAAGTCTCCACAGTAACAAAGCTTTCAATCGGTTGGTTTATTCTGAACTGCTGCCAATCCTTTATCTCACTTACTACAGGAAAAGGCCATATTCCACTTGTCTCTTACCAGGGTTGTATCTGGACTCGGAAGTCCCCCATCCTCCACCCACACGCAGCGAGCTATTTCCCCACGAGGACGAAGGCTTCTGATTGGTCAGCCCTGGTGGTGGGCGGGACGGAGCGGTAGTGTTTTTGGGTGGTAGGGGGACTTTCCACAGCTCATGAGCCAGGGAAGCATTGGTAACCGGACCAGGAGACCAAGTGGATTTGGGGTCACCGATTCTGGCTGCAAATTGGAAGCACAAATAGAAGGTCAGCATTCAATCACCAAACAGTTGCCACCCACACACCTAACCATATACCCATGTTGTTACTACGTGCAGCATTACTAGTTTTACTGCTAATTCCTCAGCTTTTAAATTTAGATTTCACTACCTATTTCCTGATGTGTGCACCCAAATAACTTGCACAATGAGGTGTAGGTTGCAGTCTGGCTTTGATAAGCCCCCAAATTCATTGAGCAAGAAGAGGGAGATTGATGATTCTGCCAAGTTGCCAAGTTCCAGCAGTAAAGAAGGAAGCATCATGCCTGGATGGATCCTTACCACCTCCTGGCGGATGGTTACTAGGTAACACTAGTGACAGTGTGTACACCCACACACAGGCCAGAAGCCAGGCCAATGAGGAAAATCAGATGAAGAGAAAATTAAAGGTAAATTTATCTAAATCCTCCCATTAAAAAAGAAATGCTTCAGTTATAGAAACATCTGCAAACCCGCAGGCTGCAGATGAAAGGAATTGTAAATAAGCCTGCATGCTGGCATGACTGGAGATGGATTTCTGTCATAGTTAGTGGCAGGCTTTGATTCCTACCTGGAGTGCTTTGTGCTGTACTGCTGAGGGAACTACTGTAGCTGGAGGCACCAACAAGGGACCAGGCACTAGTTGAAGGCAGCGTGGTGTTCATAGATGAGGACGACCCTATTGAACATACACAAGGTGACGCATCAATGACTTGTTGGGAGCTGCATACACAAATTATTTAAACCAGGAAATAAACAAAGAAATAGATGAGTTAAACAGTACTTCTGGCTGTTAAATGAGGTAGGTTAGTGCAGTAAAACATAAAAATTTAGATCTTTTAAACACAAAGTACACAATGTTTCCCAAAGCATGAGCGCTCTCACCCAGGAATTTCTCCTTCCTCATGGGGGACATATCCAGGATTCCTGGTTGCTTTTGTTTTAAAAGTGGGTGTAAAATTTCTCGATTCCCTCTTGTCTTTGCACAAGTCTCATCAGCCACTCAAACAACATGGGATGAAATGCAGTGCAGGCAGAGCTGCTTCTCTCCTGATCTGATCATCAGCCCACCCACCAGCAACCCCTTTTCTCCTGATCTCCACGAGATTGCATGACCCAAATAACAAGGGAAGCAATTTAAACATTCATCTGTTTAACACTGGCTTCACTTTAGGCAATTTCCGCAATGAAATGGGACACTTACCAGCCATAAAATGCAGCTTCAGCAATGTATAGCTAGAGGAAGACAGCTATACCCACAAATTTGATTTGTAAAGCATCAGCCAAAGCCCAATAGGTAACATAAAAGCAAAATACTGCGGACGCTGGAAGTCTAGAACAAAAATCAAAATACCTGGAAAAACTCAGCAGGTCTGACAGCATCTGCAGAGAGGGATACAGTTGATGTTTCGAGTCCGTATGACCCTTCATCAGAACTAAGACGTATAGAAATGATATGCCTACATGTCTTCTGGAAATATATATATGCACACACACACCTACATCGACGCACACACACACCGACATCGACGCACACACACACACACACACCGACATCGACGCACACACACACACACCTACATCGACATCGACGCACACCTACATCGACGCACACACACACCTACATCGACACGCACACACCTACATCGACACGCACACGCACACACCTACATCGACACGCACACGCACACACCTACATCGACACGCACACGCACACACCTACATCGACACACACACGCACACACCTACATCGACACGCACACGCACACACCTACATCGACACGCACACGCACACACCTACATCGACACGCACACGCACACACCTACATCGACACGCACGCGCACACACCTACATCGACACGCACACACCTACATCGACACGCACACGCACCTACATCGACACACACCCGCACCTACATCGACACGCACACGCACCCACACCTACATCGACACGCACCCACACCTACATCGACACGCACACGCACCCACACCTACATCGACATCAACGCACACCTACATTGACACGCACACGCACACCTACATCGACACGCACACCTACATCGACGCACACGCACACCTACATCGACGCACACGCACACCTACATCGACACGCACACGCACACACACACACACCTACATCGACACGCACACGCACCTACATCGACACGCACACGCACACACACCTACATCGACACGCACCCGCACCTACATCGACACACACCTACATCGACACGCACACGCACACACACCTACATCGACACGCACACGCACACACACCTACATCGACACGCACACGCACCTACATCGACACGCACACGCACACACACCTACATCGACACGCACACGCACCTACATCGACACGCACCCGCACCTACATCGACACGCACCCGCACCTACATCGACACGCACCCGCACCTACATCGACACGCACCCGCACCTACATCGACACGCACCCGCACCTACATCGACACGCACACGCACCTACATCGACACGCACACGCACCTACATCGACACGCACCTACATCGACACGCACCTACATCGACACGCACCTACATCGACACGCACACGCACACACACCTACATCGACACGCACACGCACACACACCTACATCGACACGCACACGCACACACACCTACATCGACACGCACACGCACACACACCTACATCGACACGCACACGCACACACACCTACATCGACACGCACACGCACACACACCTACATCGACACGCGCACGCACACACACCTACATCGACACGCGCACGCACACACACCTACATCGACACGCGCACGCACACACACCTACATCGACACGCGCACGCACACACACCTACATCGACACGCGCACGCACCTACATCGACACGCGCACGCACCTACATCGACACGCGCACGCACCTACATCGACACGCACACGCGCACACACCTACATCGACACGCACACGCGCACACACCTACATCGACACGCACACGCGCACACACCTACATCGACACGCACACGCGCACACACCTACATCGACACGCACACGCGCACACACCTACATCGACACGCACACGCGCACACACCTACATCGACACGCACACGCGCACACACCTACATCGACACGCACACGCGCACACACCTACATCGACACGCACACGCACACACACCTACATCGACACGCACACGCACACACACCTACATCGACACGCACACGCACACACACCTACATCGACACGCACACGCACACACACCTACATCGACACGCACACGCACACACACCTACATCGACACGCACACGCACACACACCTACATCGACACGCACACGCACACACACCTACATCGACACGCACACGCACACACACCTACATCGACACGCACACACACACACACACCTACATCGACACGCACACACACACACACCTACATCGACACGCACACACACACACACCTACATCGACACGCACACACACACACACACCTACATCGACACGCACACACACACACACCTACATCGACACGCACACACACACACACACACCTACATCGACACGCACACACACACACACACACCTACATCGACACGCACACACACACACACCTACATCGACGCACACACACACACACCTACATCGACGCACACACACACACACCTACATCGACGCACACACACACACCTACATCGACGCACACACACACACCTACATCGACACGCGCACACACACACACCTACATCGACACGCGCACACACACACACCTACATCGACACGCGCACACACACACACCTACATCGACACGCGCACACACACACACACCTACATCGACACGCGCACACACACACACACCTACATCGACACGCGCACACACACACCTACATCGACACGCGCACACACACACACCTACATCGACACGCGCACACACACACACCTACATCGACACGCGCACACACACACCTACATCGACACGCGCACACACACACACACCTACATCGACACGCACACACACACACACCTACATCGACACGCACACACACACACACACACCTACATCGACACGCACACACACACACACACCTACATCGACACGCACACACACACACACCTACATCGACACGCACACACACACACCTACATCGACACGCACACACACACACCTACATCGACACGCACACACACACACCTACATCGACACGCGCACACACACACACCTACATCGACACGCGCACACACACACACCTACATCGACACGCACACACACACACACACCTACATCGACACGCACACACACACACACCTACATCGACACGCACACACACACACACCTACATCGACACGCACACACACACACACCTACATCGACACGCACACACACACACACCTACATCGACACGCACACACACACACACCTACACCGACACGCACACACACACACACCTACATCGACACGCACACACACACACACCTACATCGACACGCATACACACACACACCTACATCGACACGCAAACACACACACACCTACATCGACACGCAAACACACACACACCTACATCGACACGCACACACACACACACACACCTACATCGACACGCACACACACACACACCTACATCGACACGCACACACACACACACCTACATCGACACGCACACACACACACACACCTACATCGACACACACACACACACCTACATCGACACGCACACACACACACACCTACATCGACACGCACACACACATCGACACACACATCGACACACACACACATCGACACACACACACACACCGACACACACACACACATCTACACCGACACACACACACATCTACACCGACACACACACACACACATCTACACCGACACACACACACACACATCTACACCGACACACACACACACACATCTACACCGACACACACACACACACATCTACACCGACACACACACACACACACATCTACACCGACACACACACACACACACATCTACACCGACACACACACACACATCTACACCGACACACACACACACATCTACACCGACACACACACACACATCTACACCGACACACACACACACACATCTACACCGACACACACACACACACATCTACACCGACACA